>NC_057765.1:5879516-6179516 GCF_010389155.1 Erigeron canadensis | reverse complement strand
ACTATCTTTACTAGCATCTCAATGTCCAACCCAACTTTTACATAATTCACATTCTCATCATTCTCTAAAGTTGGCTTCTTTCAAAATCTCATTTTACTTTCACAACACCATGGCCATAACTCATTTTAATACAAAAATCACAATTTCATTATCTCACCATTATAACCTGATGTGACTAATTTATACCCATCGTCCACATCATTATTGGCCATTTATTTAAGTACTTTAAGTCGATTTTATGTGCATTTGGCGCGTTTATGGTGTTTGTTAGTGTTTTTAGGCTCTAAACAGGTTACGCGTTCATTTGGTACATTTTCGGAAGACTTACTGGCCTAGAAGTTGATTTGTATTTCCGAGAGTTGTTTCAAGTGGAAGAGATGCAAGTTTCAAGAATGGAAGAAGAATTTGTATACATGCATGTGACTGCGCCGAAGTGGGATATACCTTGTCCACTGCGCCGCAGTCCAATCCCACGGAAAGATTGTGAACAAACCCCACTGCGCCACAGTGGGGATTGCAAGAGGTTGATTGCGTCGCAGTCGTCAAAAGGGAAAAAGAAGCCGAGGAAAAGGATTGCGCCGCAGTGGAGGTATCCATTGTCACTGCGCCGCAGTCACCCGAAAGTCAAAGTCAAAGGCCTCTCACTGCGCCGCAGTGGGTGCACGGGGTTAAAAGGTTTCTGGATGAATTTGCATCAGAATTTTGGGAGTATAAATATAAAATAAACCCAATTTTTCCAATTATCTAAAATCTTTCTATGAGCTGTTCTACAAGGGTTCTTCAATCTCCAAGCAAGTTTCCTTAGGCGGATTCATTGAAGATTCACGAGCACCCATCTAGATCATATCTACTTTTATTGTCTTGCAATTTCAATTTCTCAAACGCTTGGTACATCATGTTTCTCTTTATATTTAATTATTATTTTGAATTGATCATGAGTGGCTAAATGTTTAATCATCCACCTTGATGAAACGAGACGAATGATGTGATTGCAATATTTTTAATTCAAAAGGGTTTATTTAATTATTGTTATTCCGTGATCTTGATGATTTAATTCTTTTTATTAATTAATATGATATTGGTTACATATAAATTCTTCGTTGGTGGTATCAGTTGAATGTATGTGTGATTTTAAAACGGTTACTTGTCTATGAGTAATTATCACTAGTTCATGGTATGATAGTGAATATTATTTTAAGAAAAGAGTAATTTTGTCAACGTGATTCATAGCGGTTGGTGGTACAACGTTATTGTCACATAGGTGCAATTGATAATTCGATAGTCACTAAAACTAATTGTTGGAAAATTTGTCTTAGCTTTGGTGGTACCGGCTTGGGTAATTTAACTAGCAACTTAGGTGATTCGGTAATTTGTTCACGGTTGGTGGTACCACGTGAGCACCTTAATCTTGTCACGATTATCTTTAAACTCAAACGAATTTGGTCTTAATAAAATGCAATCACATTTGAAGTCGAGTGAAGTCAAGGTGGATGACTTGTCTTAATATTGTCTGAAGTTCTTCTTACTTTTATGCAATTGGTTTTTCAAATTCATTTTACTTTTATTGTCAAAAGGATTTTCGAAGCAACACCCGTTTTCCAAACCATTTCATTAAACAACTAGTCAATTCAATCCCTAAGAACGAACACGGTCTTACCTGTTAGCTATATTACAAACGGCCAGGTCCACTGCCCGATAGTGCGTAGTAGTGAGTTTTTAGGTAATTCTAGTTTTATAAATTTAAAGCTCGATTTTGCACATCCATACACATTTTACTCAAAAATCATTATTTCCATCTTCTCATAATCACTTCTATATAGTCATACTACATTATTACTCAAAATCTTCATTTTCTTGCTTTGGCCATAAAAATCACTAAAAACACTTTCATTAAAATATTCATGAATTCACATATCAGCATGTTCCATTACAAGGAATTAGAAAAGCATTACAACATAACCAACTCATTTCAAAATTCTCAATTTGTCAATTTTCATGAACTCTAGCTTCGTTTTTATGTAAATAACCCATTATAAGAAAAACCCTCAATTCTTATCAATTCAAGAACCCTAAATTGAAATTAATCTAAATGAACCCAAAATTAATTACTTGCATGAACCCTAATTTAATTAATAATGAAGTGAAAATTATACCTTGGAGCAATAATCACAATAAGATGGAAAATGGAAATATCACTTGCTTTCTCTTTTCTTCATTTTGTGTGCATCAACACACACTCTAAAATATCTATTTGAAATTACTAGAATACTTGAAGTTATTATTATCAATTTAAGGGTTTCTTAGAGTAAATTTGAAGTAGAACACACACATGAAATGAAGAATTGCATGGATGAAGGAAGGAAGAAAGAATTAGGTGGGAGTAGGATGGCTCAAGGAAAAAGAAAATGGCTGGCATCTCCTAGTGATGCCACGCCTCTTTTAGTTTTTGATGGATAAAATACCCGATATCCACTAAAGTTTCAACTAAATTAACCGTGTATTCAAAAATAAAATGCTAGGAAATTATTTTAATGTTAAAAGTATAATATAAAATTAATTTATTTTGCCTTTTAAAATCTTGGGGTGTTACACATGATCTCGCCTTGAGAGTTTTTTTTATAAATAAATATATATTCTTGTGACACGTTGAAGACACAATGCCATCAACGATGTCATGTCGTGAACCGTGGCATGGCCGTAACACACCGTTGCGGCCTTAGGCTTGCCACTCATGAATTGAAATGATTGTGAATAATTGCAAACTCTCAATTGATCTAAATCATTATAATTGATAGATGATAACAAAAAGACAAAAAAAAATGTGTTTAATCAATTAATATTCAATAAAAGATCATAATATTGTTTTCAAAATATTTTCTTTATTAAAAAGTGGATGATTTTTCTTTCACGAAACGATATAAAAGTTCCTTTAAAAGATTTTTCAATCATATCTTTACTACTATATAAGATAAACCCGAGAGGATGAGTTGAAGAAGTTGTGACAGAACAAGCTATGTTACAGAATCAGCAACTATTGAACCCCGAAAGAAAGAGGTCTACTAGTAGAGGTTCGTCTTATCTTCATTCTCCTCACTTAAATGACTACTCAAAACAAGACACTTTCTTCATTGAACCAAAGAAGATTATTCAAGAATCCCATTCTACGACACTTCCCTAATAAATCAACATATATCACAAAAGTATAATTAAGTTAAATGAAAACAATTTTGCTCCTTCAAAACAATTTTGTCTATAATTTTTTATTTTAGCTGAATGTTTAATATTACTCAAAATTAAAAAATTAATTAAATGATTGGATGCTACTCTCGCCGCCCCACTAAATGTGTCCACTTTTAAATTTTCAAAGTCTTTGTTTTTATAACTTTGACCTTGAATATTTTTGTTTGTGTTGTATAATATTTGATGAAAGTTTTATGATTTAATTGAGTTTTAAATATGCTTGCATGAGTATAATTTTCATTAAGTATTATATAACACAAAAACAAAAAAAATATAGATTAAGTCAAAGTTGAAAAACAAAGACTTTGACAACTCAAATTATGATTAGTGAGACGGATGAAGTATAAAAATAAATTGAATATCAAGTTGTATAGTTTTATTGGAGAGTTTCAAAAAAAAAATAAACATACTTATATATAATAAAGTTATAATAATAATAACAATAATAATAATAATAATAATAATATACATAGAAGAAAATAAAAATAAGTAACAACAAGTATAAAAAAATATGTTTACCAATTAAAATTACCATGTAAAATTAAATTAGATGAGTATATAAAATGACAATGTATATAAAGTAAGTTTCTTTCTTTCGCAGGATTCCAGTTAGTTCAATCAATTTTGTCTTCTATGCATATATATTGGTCATCCGTGTTTCTTTTGCCTGCTAGAGTTACCACTAAAATCGAATAGATATTTCGTGGCTTTCTTTTGAGCCAAGGAGTGTTGAAAAAAGGGTAGGTAAATATTGTGTGGGATGTGGTGTGCCTCTCAAAACAGGATGATGGTTTGGTTATTCAACGTTTAGATCTTTGTAATATTGTTTTAATGACTACTCATATATGGAACATTTAAATTCAAAAAGACTCCTTATGGGTGAAGTAGATTCATACGCATAGGCTCAGAGTAAGAGTTTTTGGGAGATTCCTTTGAAAGACAACTTATCGTGGAGCTTGAGGAAATTGTTACAATTCGACCGTTGGTTAGAAAACATTTTTTGTACTCGCTTGGTAATGGAAATTCTACATCGGCCTGGTTTGATAATTGGGCTAATTAATGTCCACTTATTAACTATATTGGTCCTAGAATGCTAAAAGATGCAGGATTTGATTTGGATTTAAGAGTTGGTGATATTATCAATAATGGAAGCTGAAAAATGCCATCATCTTGGATATTCTCTTCTTTTAATGTTCCTGCTCTTTAATTGTGTTCTTTGGATGTTTTCAAATGGCGCTTTATTGTGGGAGGTTTAGAAGACTTATGTGTCATTAGCATGGAATGATTTACGTAATAGAGCTGCCAATGTTGACTAGTTTCACCTTGTCTGGTAGAAACAACGTGTCCCCAAGTACTCGTTTCTTCTTTGGATTGTTATGCATGGAA
Organism: Erigeron canadensis; assembly: GCF_010389155.1. Taxonomy (NCBI): domain Eukaryota; kingdom Viridiplantae; phylum Streptophyta; class Magnoliopsida; order Asterales; family Asteraceae; genus Erigeron; species Erigeron canadensis. The sequence continues at coordinate 6,174,890 of NC_057765.1, read as the reverse complement.
AACTTAAGACTCAAGACAAGCTATGTCCATGAGACTTATGCTTGCGCAATGCGGTGGCGGTGGGGTAGTGATGGCGGATGTGGTAGTGATGACGGTACGGTAGTGGGGGCAGCAATGGGGACGGTGATGGAGGTAACGATGATGGTGAATGTAAAAGTAATATTGATGTTGAAGGTGATATTGTAGTTATTTTAATTTATACCTTAAATTATTTCATTAAGAGTATTATAGGTATATTAGATAGAGATGTTTAAATTAATGAATAAAGAGAAAAGTATTTTGGGTTTTTTAAGGGTATAAAATTTAAAGAAAAAAAAGGTGATTTGTTTTATTCGATAGTATTAATTATACACTTAACATAAAATTCAATGGTACATTAGCTTTTGTTATTGAAAAGTTCAATATAGTCTTCAAAAGAAAATAGAATAAATTATTTTTTTAATAATAAAAATAAAGATAAAATATAATTATTTTTTGTGGCTATTCATTTATGAAAGTGTGTGTACGTGTTTGGGTGGATCAACGTGTTCCGTGTGCTGTGCATTTCTTTTGCACTGTCTTCTTAAAATGCTATAAAAAATTCCTAGAAATTTTAATTACGACTCTAGAGTTTCAATAAGTTTGATATCAAACCCTTTTTTTTAACGGCTCAAACCCTTCTAATCTATCTAGTAGTCTTCTGAAATTGGCACGTGCTCTAACATGTCCACCCATTAAAGGTACGCGGGGCTTTGATTTCAACTTTTAACCAACCCCATACGCATTCTCTAGACACCTTCATTTTTAAATTAAATTATAATATATATTTATTTGTTAAATAGATAGAGTTTTTTTCATTTGAGTCTTAAAATTTCTTTGAAAACAAAAAAATAAAAAATGAATTTAAAATAAAAAATGCGAACAAAATAAAATAAATAAAGGCAACAATGCTTTAAAATGAATTTAATCTAATTTAATAATAACTGTTGATAGATCCACATATAATTTCAGGAAAAAGTCCTCCTAAAAAAGGCTATACCTTTTAGGACAACTCAAAAGAAAAATCTTAATGTAATTTTTTAATGAAACGATTACGTAAGACTTTTTTTTGCAATTTACAATATATCTTTTTTTAAATTTAAGTCATTCCTTTATATTTAGAACGATCAAATCATTACGATTATCTCTAATTTAAAAACATATAAAACATACAAAATATTTTAGTTATACTTTGATGATTAAAGTTAGAGTAATATATATTTTCTGTATATTCGACTAAGCTGATCAAATTATAGATTCAACCACTCTTGAACTCTTAACAATATAAAAGGTATACGTGTAAATATTATAAAAATATGATTCAATGAGTATATACATGTAAATAGTATAAAAATTTGGCAAACTTATATATATATATATATATATAATATATAATATATATAGAGAGAAAGGGAAAAGTGAGTATGGGTTGTTCCCCATCTAAACTTAGATGGGGAACCCCTCACATACAAATACTTTATTATTTGTTTGAATTTAAAATAAATACATGCCCCCATGATTTTTATGATTATAAAACCATATGTGAGGGGTTCCCCATCTAAGCTTAGATGGGGTACAACCCCATACTCACTTCCCCCATATATATATATATATATATATTAAAACAGTAGGAATCCTAGCCTTCTAAATCATCCTCCCCAATTCAAAGCTATATTTAAATGTTGTCACATAAGATTTATCCTATGCGGCATCTTCATGTTTTATTACAATATTAATCTTATTTATAGAAAATATAGAATAAAATTGAATATAGAAAATATAAAATAAAATTGAATATAGAAAATATAGAATTGGAGAGATCGTATATCAAAAACAATATATTTATGGGATCGATCAACATTAATTTGGCAAGAATATTACAAATCCACAAATTTTTATATACCCATTATTATTATTATTATTATTATTATTATTATTACATCAATCAATATTTATATTACTAAATCCTTATTAATGTTAAAATTGTACGTATTTACAATTACAAATTCGTTTACTATTTTCAGTTGTATGTATTTACATTAGTAATTTTATAAAAAGGGCATCATGAATTGGAAATAATATACTTTATATGAAGCAATAGACGATAGTAGAGGTAGCAAAATAGGTTGCCCATAGTCCAAACATCTTCACCTAATTCTTGAACATATACTCCGGGCACTCCAATAAATCGAATTCGCATCTTTCAACTTTACACGTAGGTCTACACTTCATTGTTTTGTTTTGTTTGCCTAATTGTATGTTGTGGGTATTCGACCAACTATAACAATGCTTTAAAGTATAACCAAAGTCTTCAATGTCAAATTCAACCTGAATTTAGGTCTATTTGTATGCTACAACATTATGTATGGAGTTCACATTATATAATTCTATCATTCAGAGAACATTGTGTATGGATGGTCACTATATTTTTCATGTTTCATTATATAGTTTATTATAACGCTATATAAAAAGCTATCAGAAGGTGCTCACGTGACGGTCTCTGAGCTCGTCACGTCAGTATTTTCCTACGTGGCATCACCATATTAATCCGGATGACACATCAGCAGCCATATTGGTGCCACGTCAGCTATTTATGTACTCGTATTATATATATATATATATATATTACATGTGTACAACCACCTATATGTTAGGTTATAATTGGCAAAAATTAGGCCTTGAGTTTCGAACCGTAGACCTCTGAATTCAAAGTTTGGGCTTTGGCCAACAAACCATGAACTTTGTAATGCTAATTTAACTAACATTAATAAATAAAAGGGCTTTTCGGTTTTAAAGGTACTGAAGTTGTAATTTTTTATTTTAGGAGGAACCATTCTTTATTTTCGTATATTGTGGGTTATGTTTTGTAAAACAGCTTCTATGTTAACATATCCTAAAACCGGGTAGTGGTTTTTGTCAGTATAGTGGTTTTTTAATTATTTTATCTTTAATTAAATTATACAAAATCCAACAACGTGTTATTTATCCTCTTTAAATACAAAATTCAAAACAATATCTCAAAACCCTAATTCCATAGTTCCAAAAATGGAACCCCAAATCCCAAATCGTAATCACGATCCAGCCAAAAATTGATGTCGGCCATGTCTTCCTCTTCTTCAATCAGAAGTAAAGATCATTCCTACTATGGCTATTGCGACTGTGGGCACAAATTAACCCCACGTACATCGTGGACAGCCAAGAACCCAGGTCGAAGGTTCATCTCTTGTCCACAAAAGGATTCAAGAAGCAAGTGTGGGGCATATAAGTTCTTGGATCCTGAACTGCTGAGTGATTACTACAAAGACTTGATGTTTCAGTTGCATCAAAACATGGGGAAAAAACTAGTCAGTAACATATCTGCAAGGTCTGAGGAAGATGGAGAACCAAGTTTGGAGTTCTTAAATCTTAAGGAAGAATTGAAGATCAAAAAGTCAAACATGAAAATTTATGAGAAATTGGTGTTTGTTTTGCTACTAGTTATTATGTTTTTATGTGTTTGTATTGGTTTATATGTTTTGTAAAAGAAAATGAAATCAACTGGAATGTTTATTGGTTACAATTTGGTTTTTTTTTACGTTATTATGGAAAATTATGTATATGTGCAGACAACCAAATTGTTGTTGCAACAAAGTTTATTTTCACATTATTAAGGAAAATTAAGTATATGTGCAGACAACCAAATTGGTTACATGGTTTATTTTCACATTATTAATGAAATCAATTGGAATGCTTATTGCTACAAAGTTTATCAAACATATGGAAAATAATAAAAACTGCAGACAACCAAATTCTTGTTGAAGAGAGTTTAAGTTCATAAGGATGATATATAACGATCATACATTACAAAATTTAGGCAAGCAGCCTCATCCTATTGGATTTGTTTGGCATTAAGCCTGCCTATATGATCATACATTATCAAAGTTTGAGTACAATCCTGAAACATACCTACTACTTAATATACATAAGTTCATACAAGCCACCTACTTTCTACATAATTAAAAGTTGTTTAAAAGTGTTCATACATGACACAACACATTGGCATCAAAATAACTTGGAAAACCCAACATTGATCACTCAATGTTGACTGCAGAGTCAAAAGTGCTTCCAGGACCATCAATCTTCTTTGCCAGCTTCATGGCTAATATTCTTTGGCTTCTTTCCCTCTTCTTGATTGTAGATGGTTGTGTTTTAACTTGCTTGTTTGCACCTCCTGCTTTCCTGATAATACAACCAGTATCACTAACACTTGCATTTGACCCACCAGCAGCATGCTTGATCACAGATCTTCCTTCACTTGCAGGTTCCAGTTGAGGGGCACTCTTTCTGACCACACTTCTTGTTTCATGTGCAGAATCTGTTGGGCCTTCAACACCACCACCAAGTACATCCCTCTCCATCATTCTCTTTACTGCTGCAACAACCCTCTTCTTTCCCTCATTACTTGCCTTTTTTCTCAATGCTGCCAAAGTTTGTTGTTTCTTAGCAAGTTCTTCACTAGCACTAGGTATGGGCACATCTTGAGGCCATATTGGCACAGGGATACCATCTGCTCCACCTATAAATGATTCATTATTTATTGGATCAACACATATCCCAGCACCCCACCAAGTTGGAAACCTATATGGACCTAAAATTACATACACAAGTATTTTAGGCAGTTAATAATTAAATGTACACAATGCTAGTAACATTAACATGGATAATAAAGCATACCTCTTGTCTTCTAAAAGCCAACACTAGTGACACCTAGACCAACACTAGCCTTGGTTAGAACACTGTGTGAGTTGATAAGCACATTGTCTGCATATTTCCTAGATGGTCCAACACTTGTGGCTTTCATTGGGCTTTTTTCTTGTAACACTTTGCTTTTGGTCCATCTTGGTTTTGGCACAATTGGTGGAGAACTGCCTTTTCCAGTTTGGCTTTCCTGGGTCTGTATTGGAGTGGAGTACTGTTCAGCATGTTCTTCTACTGCAGGTCTCACTACTGGGCTTGAGTTTTCTTGAACTATGTTACCACCAGTTACATTGACTGTTGCTTCATACACATTGTCACCTCCAAATGTTGCCCTTGCAGTCCCTCTAGAATTAACACCAATTTCCACACTTGCTTGTGCCACATTCTAACCATTTAGTGAAACACTTGCTTGTGCTCTAGATGCCTGAGTATGCCTTGACCCACTAGCTTGGGCTTCAGTCTACCCCTGGTTTGGTACTCTCTTTGGTCTCCCTCCTTTGTTTGGCATTTTAGCTGGCCTTTCCAACTCCTCATTCACACATTTAACCTTATTGTGTCCTTTCTGACCACACTTTCCACATGTCATGACCATCCCTTCTTTGCTAATCCTGTTAATGTTACCCCCAACTGCTCTAGACCTCTGACTACCCAATTCATGTGATGCTCTTCTTCTTTTTTTCTTGGGTTTGCCAGGCATCTTCTTAGCTGGTGGTGGCAAGGGTTTTTCCATTGTGTTTAGTGCCCATGTACTCATCCCTCCCACTGGCATGATATGATAGTTATAAATTTCAAAGTACTTGTGTTTTCTAAACCAACTTGGCACAAAGTCTTCTGGGCATCTACCTATCTTAAAGATGACAGCACAACCATGTGGACATGGGATCCCTGACAATTCTCACATTCTACAACTACATGTTCTATCTGTTAAGTTAACTTTAAATGACTCATATAATTGTCTAACTTCCCAATGTGGACCCCCAGCATGAAATGGTTTCCAAAACCTGCTAATATATTTCCAATTAATACAAAATCCAGTAATGTATGTAAATGAATAATCAATTTATAAATGCAAAACTAACATTTGTTGATCTTTCACCCGTTCCAATCTGTTTTGTATAGATGGACAGATGTCACCCTTCCACTTTGAGCATAATGTTCTCATGACAGATTGCCTCTCCATTATTATAGCTCTGATAGCTTCAAACATTGTAATGATAGGCTTGTTTCTAACACTCAATATCACAGAATTGAAACACTCAGAGAAACCATTTTCAACACTTTCACACCTTCTATTCAGTTTGAAATAAGCCCTAAACCAGGTCCTTGGATTCTTATCCATTAGATACTGATGTGCTCTGGGGTCTACATCCCTAATATCTTTCATGACCTTCAAAAAAGGGCAGGGTAACTAGCTTTTGAAGCAGCCCAAAACATAGACCTAAATTGGACACCACTAAACCTCTTTCTAAACCCTTCATATATGTGTCTAGCACACTGCCTATGCTCTGCATAAGGCAGCATGTCTTTGACAGCTTCAATCAATCCCTGTAACATTATTTAAGTAGGTATCACTATGAAAATTGAAACTAACAAGTAATTTTAAAATAACAACCATTATATAACAATGTAATGCAGGAAAACTAACATGCAGTTATCAACACTTATCAAATAGCATAATTAGTTATGATTGTAATGTAATAAGGGTTACCTTGTGTTGATCAGAGATGACAGTTACTCCCACTCCACACTCAATATTAAGATCTCCTGAAAGTGCTCCCAAAAACCAAGTCCAATTGTCTTTGTTCTCAACATTAACCAAGGCCCATGCAATTGGGTATATATGGTTGTTGCCATCCCTCCCTATTGCTGTCAGCAACTCACCAGTAGCTAGGCTCTTTATGAAACAACCATCAAGAGCTATTACCTTTCTGCAGCCTGCCTTCCAACCTTCTTTCAACCCTTTAAGACATATGTACATCCTTTCAAAATATAACTTGCCTTCTGGACCTCTATTACAATTGAGGGTAAAAGTTGATCCTGGGTTGGATGCAATCAACTCTTGCTGGTATACCCTGTGCATGCCATAATGCTCTTCAATTGACTTTTGGAACTCATTTAAAGCATATGTCTTAGCTGCTCTACACGGATTGGGGGTGACCATGCACTTGTACTTCTTCATGACCATGTCTGCAATCTGTACTAGCTTGATGTCTGTAAATGCTCTGATTTTGTTACCAAATTGTTTGCCTATCCATTTGTAACTGACTAGTGAACCAAATCTGAAGTTCCTGGTGCAGTTATGGTCATCCCACAATGAAACAACTTGGAATGAATTCTCTTCAGTCATTTTCTTCCCATAACACCTCCATGGACATTTACTTTCCTCACCCTTCACCATTGCTAGATACATGTTCTGCTTTCTTTGCTTACCTATAACTGGATCTTTTACAATAGGTGGTCTTTGACCACATCTTGCAATTACCTTCTTTTGAGTACTCTTTTCATACCATAATGAGAATCCATTGGCTAAACCATAGTATGTTAAACACTCTTTAAAGGCAAAATGATTTGGATACCTCTCACCAACCATAGGTTTCTTCAGTCTCCATGGTATATCCCTATTATGAATTGGCCACTTCTCTAGATTTTCAGCCATCTGAAATGGATCCTGTTGCTCCTCATCCTCATTTCCCTTTAGTTTTCTCATTAAAGATGTAATAAATTCATCATGCTCAACAACCATGTCAGCTTCAGGGTTTATGTTGCCTAACTGACCAACAAGTGTAGGTTGTTTCTTGGTTTTAGGCAGTTTCTTGGCCTCAATCTTCCTTAGTCTCATCTCCCTTAACTCATCTTCCGCCTCTGATAAATAGTCTACAGAAGCTGTGTCACTTTCACTGTCACTAGAGCAATCAGCCTCAAATACATAGTCACTATCTGACTCAGAATCCTCAACAACCTCTTCTTCTATGGTCTTTCCCTTTCCCTTATCATTTTCTGCAAACAACCTTCTAGCAAGTTTCATAGTAGGAGGCTCTTCTACAACAGGCTCATCTTCATCTAAATCTTTTGCATCTGTTGCCCTGCTTTCTACATTATCAGTATAATTATCCACATCTACTGGATCCTCTATGGCTTCATCTTGTAAACCAGCTGGGGGACGACTAGGTGGGGTCTTACTAGAGGAACCAATGGCATTGCCATCTTCTATTTCACCAGGGTTTACTTTCTTTGTTTTCAAACACAAATAATCTTCCAATGCCTCCTCATGGGTTTGCAAATGATTCAAATACATATCAATCTTACCATAACAATAAGCAATGTCATACAGACAATCTAAATCCTTACTATCTTGTATCTTAAGCAACCCACTTGGCAAATCAGTTCCAGGAATCACATAGTATATACCAGACACCATGGATAAGGTGTTCTTTTCAAGCATAGCAAGTAATTCATCGACGGATTCATATTTTTTCAAGTTTAAGGGTAATACCTGACCATCAATATACCTAGTAGGTCCATAGTAGAAAACACCATCAAAGTGAACATCAACCTCAAACGTACTCACAGTCATCTGTAACAATAAGTTGCAGAAGAAAGAAATTAAAAAATTAACTAATAAATAAAATACTGTTATTCACGTTGTTCAAGACATGCTTCCCATGCAACTTACCTACTGAATAACCCAAAAAAATAAAAAAAAAAAATTTTAAACCCTAATTTTCCATAAAATTTGTTAGAACACAAATATTTAATAACGATATCGTTTTATTTTTAAATCTTGTGTTTATACAAACGTTTTTATCAAATTTAACATATATTACTACCAACCCAAAACCCAAATACTTAACTAACTGTGGAAAAGAGACGAATGGAATCAAACCTTTAATTAATCACCAACAACTAAAAACGGCTGAAGCAGCAGTATGATGATCACCATGTAACTTAAGTTTAGGGTTTTTGAAATAACCGATGCTTATTGTGTTTGTGTAAAGTGAAGGGGACCAGAGATAGAGAGATACAAATATATGTATGAATATATGAAAATGTGTTTGTGTTTCTGTATATCAAGTATATATATATATATATATATTTTTTATTAACTTGCTACAGTACAACGCACTAGCTACAGTGACTGGCGGCTCAAAAATCCCGCCCATTTACGAGTCAACGAGTCAAACACACACAAAACCGGACACGTCATCTTAAGTAAACCAAATGGTGGTTTTGCCCCCCACAAAATGTGAACTTTTACACCCCCACAATATACGAAAATAAAGAATGGTTCCTCCTAAAGTAAAAAATTACAACTTCAATATCTTTAAAACCGAAAAGCCCTAAATAAAACTGACTACTAAATGTGATTTAAAATTCAAAAGGCAAAACCACCGTGAATTTATGTTATCTTTCAAATTTATAGTGATATTACATCATATTTCATTTAACATATAAAGTATATTTATGCTATTTTATAATAATTATCATTTTCTCTTTCATAAAATTGTTAGATGGAAAATTAATTATCATTTTACCCTTTATAAATTAATTTACATCATTAATCATTTATCTTCAAAATTATATCTCTTATCAGTTTACATCAATTATATTTACACAAATTACTTACAGAGTTACACCCACCATAAAAAACACCACCACGACCACCGTCACCACCGCCAATCGTCGTCACCACCAAACCGTTGCCGCATCGCGCGGGTACAATGCTAGTAAATATAAATATAAATTGTTTTCACATTATTAAAATATTAATTTTTTTTTTTTTATAACTTCTTTAAATAAATTTTTTAAAGTCATATTTCATTTCTATTTTTTTCAAAATCATATTTTCTTTTTGCTATCTTATAATGACTAAATTATTTTTGGTGTAATATACGGGCTAAACATATTAAGCTGTCGTTCTAACTTATAATATAACTAATAATTATAAATATGACATATTGAAATTTAATAATACTATTATTTTAAAAAATATTATGTATCAAAAGTTATTAGTAGGATATGGATATGTTAATTATATCTTTTGTGATAGTATAAAATTAAATGTAGATATTATCTGCTAAAACTTTTATATATTAGAGATACTTAATAACATGCTAAATTTTTATAATATTGTAATTAAACAAGCATCGATAAAAGATGTTGAAAAATGGTGGTATTGACATTTTTATAATCGTTTATTTTTTAATTATTATAGGAACTGTATACATACCGGTAATATCTTTTATTTGAATTTCATAAGACGAGCATGGTACTCGCGCAATGCGGCGGCGGTTTAGTGGTGTTGGTGACAGCTGGTCATGATATCGACAATTGGTGTCGAGTGATGTAAGTTAATGTAAAGTGAATAGTGGAAATATTTTATAAGATAATGACTTAGAATGTAAATTAGCAAATCAAGAGTTTAGAGTGTAAATTAATTCATTAAGAGCAAATTTGGTAATCTGTAACACCCTGCTTTATAAAAATATGAATTTCCAAAAAAATTTCAACTTTAAATATAACTCCGTTAATAAAATGCGGAAGCGACGTTTCAAAAATCTCATTTGATTCCTAGGAATCATTAAACAACTTTAAATGGTGTTACTAGCATCGTATCATCACAATAATAAAAGAAAATCCACAATCGATAATATGAAGTACCAACCGGCATAATAAACAAGTCTACTTAAATCTACTAGCAAATGGGTAACTAAAAGTCATCAATAGCTACCCCATCTCTCGCAAATCTACTAGCTCCATTAGCGCCTAACCTGAGGGCACAACACATTTCCACAAAAACAAGTGTCAGCTATTAAAGCTGAGTAAGATAACATGTTAGTTTAATGAAAAGGATTGCCAATTAAATCAAGTTATAAAACAACTCATGCATACATAAAGGCACAACAACAATATCAACACCATCTGCATAATAGGAATATCAAATCCTATAATGTACATAGCAATCCTCCATATCAACACTAGCTACTTAACTGCACAAGCAACACAATCACCACAAAGGTTATGCCAAACAAAATCTGCACAAATAAGTTGTGTGAGGTGGCCACATAGCCAAATAGGAAACCTCACACCCGACTAGATGGGTAGACCTTACGGGGTCCATCATTGTCGTTATGGATAGACATAACCAAATCCATGAGTAACCCGTTACTACACTGGTGTTCAATCACTTCACCCGGAATTACTCTATCAACGCTAATTGGGTCAAACGAGAAACATGTACAGTGCCCCCGAATGATCAACGCAGCACAACTAGCCTAAATAGGCTAACTGTGGGTTAAGCTTAACTCTTTCAACACAATGCTCGAGACTTATCTACACATATAGGTTGCAACCAAATCTACTCATCAACACTAGGGCCCTTATTGTGCACGTGACATGACAACTTAAATCATGTCTAGTGCTCTATGTCAACAAGTCCACACAATATATTCACAACTCAAACAACAAGCTACATAAGTAAATCATGCAATAAACATCACATTACTACATAAACATGCATAAACAATACCCAGTCAACCTCCCTCATATATCCCACACTCAACATACGCATGAGATAATTTAAGCAACATAAAATGAGGTTTAATTATCAAAACTAAGTTTTGTTGTGTCCCTCATGTGTCAAAAGTAAGTTATCTTACCTCGTATACTCCAGAGTCGTACACGCCTCGTAAAAGACAGTCTCCTACATATACAACCAACTTAGACTACATAAATCGTAAAACAATATAAATGTTAGTAATTCTCTAAAGTACTAGTTACGTTGCTACTGCATGTACCATACTAAGGAATAGACTAATTTCCTGTAGATATAATAATTAATATAACATCTTAATTGATTTTGCAAAACTACTGCATCCACGTATCTATTATATGCATATTCAAACTTAACAGAAGTACCACAATTAATTTAGTTGAAGTATGAATTGAAGTCTCTTTTCCAGTTTAATCTAATCATCATTTACCCTACTGATTTATTTATATTACATAAGCTATAATTCACTTATCAAGACTGTCAATATGTAGTGTGTCGTATTTAACAATAATTCTATAGATATAAAATACTGTTTTCGCTATAACGAGATCGACTATCTCGAGCAAGGCTCGAATCCATTATCTCGAACATGATAGTCAAGACCATTACCCCTTGAGCTAAATTTGTATTCATGATCAGATTTTTATAAATTTAAGCTAACATATTTAGATGACTATAGATTTAAACATATGCTAAGTATTGCCACCTCCCCTTTCTCCTTTATACATCCTGTATTATAGTTACATGCATCAACATATTTATAAGCTTCAAAATATGTATAAGCTTCAATTTATCGTTATGATATTAACTAACTACGAATTTCGAAAACTACTTCCTGTCTCACACTCCAAATTCATAGTCTCGCGGGATTAAATCACCTCAAACTTCTACGTTGATACACTTTTTCAGAGCATTCAAATTAAAGGTAGAACCCGTTATGTATTCAAAATTTGTACAGTATTTATTATAGTTAATCTTAACCCCAAAACATGTACGTACCATGTCAACAACTGAACAAAGAAAAACTATAAAATTACAAAGACATATATATGTTACCTGATCAATCGTTAATCTAGTTACCCCAATGTACAAATATGACGATCACCCCTCAAGTGCGGCCCCTCCCAATTTATTGTTTAGTTTGTTGCAGCCGCAAATAACAAAGATCACTCTTTCTTTTCTTTTTTCTTTTTTTATTTTCCGCACGCCACACCGACCAGAAGACACGAAAGCATTGATTTATATATGTTTATTTAACCCTAACAATCCATTTAAGAGTTTCGTTTAATATAAACTCTAGGTACCCTAAACTTTGGCTAATTAACTTAACACACATAATTATCACATTATTGGCACTTATTCATCTAAGACATAAAGTTCGCAAAATAAATACACTTAGATCCCTCGATGTATTAACGACTTAACAAACGTCTCGTGGCTACATTACCGACATGATACACAAAGGGAAACACATGCCCCGAATTATCCACACAAATGACACAAAATATTCATCCTCACTATAATTATCTTCATCAATTACAAAGCTACCTAACAGTATGTCAACTTTGACTAACGGTTATAGTCAACAAAATGAACTAAAAGTTTGGGATGTTACATAATCTCTACTAACCCTTTCCATATAGGGTAAATATTAAGGGCAATTTTATACTTTCGTATATAACTTTTGGGTAACAGTTTCTATTTTTAAGGGGGTGGATAATCTATATAAAGGAGTATAAATATCTATGAATGTAAACTAAATACTTATCTGAATATCATAAGATATCTACCATGTAAATTAAGCACTTATAACCAATATTTATTACGTTATATAATAAAATTCCGATATTAACTCATAGTTTGATAAACTGTGCGACATAAAGAGAAAAAAAATAGTATAATGTGTAAAATAAAATCAAAAAAGTAATTTTAAAAAATATAGTATAAGTATTATAAATAATTTTTTATACTTATATTATTAACATAATTACTTATAAAATGTAGAAACTAAATTCGATAATTAATGACCATATTTAAATTTATTAAATTAAATTTAAATCTAAAAGAGTTAGAAAATATATGATATCATCATTTTGAACTAATATTTTTTTTATAAAATATAAATGAACATTTCGCATTGTAAATTGTAATAATACATATATATAGTTAAAAGGAGAACCATAAAGTTATGATAACATCCTTAACTTTTTTTTAAAACTTTTTACTATGCATGAAAAGAGAAACAAAAAAATGCATGTCGAAAGGAACTTTTATATCATCAATATAGTAGATTATATATCACGTAATACGGGGATAAACATATAACTAATAAAATACTAATGTTTCATGATATTTTGTATTGACAAATTATAAATAAAAGGTATTGAAAAACAATAATGATATATTTCTTTACATATATGTGTAAAAAAGAAAAGAATTGCAATGTAGATATAAAAAATGGAGACAGTGATTGTAATGATAAATTCTTCATATACATAATCTTCATATTTTATTTGTATCATTTTATTAATTTAACAATATAAATAAAAGATGTTGAAAAATGACGATATTGTCATTTATATACTTTTATATTATTCTAGACACCATATACATATTAGAATTATCTTTTATTATATATCATAAGATATTGACGATGTAAAAAAATACTTATAACTAGAATCACTATTTTTTACGTTATATGATAAAATTATATATAAAGTCATAATTTGACAACAAAAAAATCTAAAAAATGATTATAAAAAAAATCATACAAAGTTCAGGAGAAAAAAAAAATGTCAAAAACTAAGAGAACTTTTATATCATTAATATATATAAGGTTATTATTGTATTTTTATAAATACAATTTAAATAATTATCAGTTTGAAAATAGAATTCCTCAAAAATAGCTATGTCAGTTTTAATATTTATTTAAGAGCATTACATGACGAATATATAGGTGATTTGATACTTTAATTTGGTCTTTAGATGAATATATATAGGATTAAACAGTAAAACTTCAAACAACTTACAACAGTCATGATACATATTTAAGAAGGTATTTATAAATTTGAAAATGACTGATCATGCCTTCTTTCTTACGCACTTTACTGGCGGATCCTAAAATTAGCTAGGGTGATCGAGGGTCTTTATTAAGGTCTTGTTTTTCCTTTTTTGTTTTACTATCTAAAACACATACAAGTAATAATTTTTCTTCATGTGCATATGTTAAAATAGTTTTATTTGTTTATGTCAATGTCAATTCTTCGAGGTTAGATGATTATGAGGCACCTGTTTCCACTTTAGCGATTTGTTTCTTTTTCCTCTTTTGTTGTCCGTGATTTTTTATTTATGAGATAGATTTTTAAGGTTTTCCTTTAGTAATTGCGTTATTTGTTTTTGATAACACCCTTCATATATAGTCCATGTTGTTCTAAGTTGTAGATATTAATTTGGTATTTATATCTTCATGGATGAGTATATGCATATGATTTTATAATGTCAAATTACAGGCAGATAACAAATTGGCAGGGTCTGATAGGTTTGATAATGAGTTAACATAAGTAGTTTTTTAGAACACGTTTGGTGCCCTCACACAAAATTCAAAAACTTTCTTTTGTGTATATATTTTTATTTATTAACAAGTGTAAACTAAGTTTAAACTATAAAAATGTTTCAATTGAACCCAAGCTAATTAGCACTTTCATTTCTAATGAGGTTTATATTTTATGTTTTGTTGCTTTTTTTTACTTGAATGTATATAGTGAGAGGGTTAATACTATTTACTTCAGGTTATAAAATCGTTTGTATTCTATGTAGTTTACAAAGAATCGGCGATAAATAAAATAAGTCCGGTGCAACGCATGAGTTTCACCTAGTTTCATAATAAATTTGGTAAAGTGTATTACTAAGTTTTTCTCAAGTAGTATTCATCGTTTACTTTGTAGAGAGATTTTGATTGTGGACACCATGAATTCATTACATCCATTGAATACCAAACAATTTGTGAAAATACTTTCGAAACAACCATTTCTTCTATTTTTTTTTAAAAACTGACGTTTAATAAAATTTGATAAAATAAGTTATTATTATATGATTAAATATATGGAAACTGATTTGCTCAAGGAATATTTTTATTGGAACACATAAAATAGATGCTAATTGACATATATATCCTTTGTAACAAAAACCTAAATATTTCAATACACACCATGAAACCCTTTTCCTATTTTTGGTTTCATTATACACCGTTCAGACTTTCGTGCCGTCATCATACGTCGAACAAGTTTTCTTTTTTATCAAATGTAAGTAACAACTAAAATTCATGCAATTGAACATGCTTTATAATTGTTTAATTGATTTCATATATCCTTAAGACTAGTAATCATTTAGATTTTGTTTCATATTTGCATATTCAGTATTTTTATTTATTTAAGTTTTATATAATTGTAATTGATAACCTTCAAAACCTAAAATTAAATAATTATCCATTTGATCGTCGAATGAACTTACATTTGAATGTTTTTATTTTATTGATAATTCATGAATCAGATTCAAAGTATAGCAAAATGTTATTGTAAATTATTTTACAGAACCTGCATGTTTGTTATGTGTCATGTATTGAGTTTTACTATCCTGGCATAAAAAGTATTAATCTGGGATGGGGCCTAATAAGATGTGGTAGTTTAAATAGTTTTATTTTGTTTTGAGAAAAATAAAATTTAATTGTTATTAAGATTTATTCTTTTTATTGTGTTTTTTTACAGTAGTTTTGCTTGAAGCATATAATATTAAAGATGAGTAATACCCCGTTTGAAACATCATTGAGTAGTACTTACTATAGGTAATTATTATATATGTATGTGCAAATTCCTATATATAGATTAAAAACTGTGTGTGTTTTGCCGTGCCTTCTATCAAACTTTTCATTCTTTATGAATTATGGTGGGGCCCACATTTACAATGGTGCATGTTTTTCTTATTCTTTCTTCTTTACAACCTATTAAGCCATATGTACAACTTCTATAGCTTTAACATATACACAATATACACATAATCCAACAAATACACATACCCACAGATAAATCGTAAATCTTCAATTACCACCACAGGCAACCACTGCAGCCGGTTTGTATCAACAAATGTTCAACTTAACGTACAATTGCTTAAACAACATGTACAACTTCTACAAAAAACATATACATATACATGAACCACGAAATCTAACAAATACCACTATTGGAACAGAACAACCACCGCCGGCAACCATCGCTGAGGCGCTGACCGCCATCGTCCATTAAACCGTTGTGTATCTCGGCATATACATATACGTGTAAAACAAATACATATACATTTACATGAACCACCGAATCTTCAACAAACATTTCCGATAACATGCACCGCCGTTAACCGTAGCTGATCTCCACCATCGGTAAGAACATTGGTCTCAACCGTCGGTAACAACACCCGGAGCAACTACCAATCTCCTTACCTTTTGAGAGTAAACTTAACCCATTGCCTGTTGTCATCAAATAACGTCGGCCATCTTCGATGATACATCTTTCGTCGATTAAATCTGACCAAAAACATCTGTCATTCAACTTCCGACTGCCGTCGTGGCTCACATCTCACACCCCTCTCTAAACCCATATGGCTAGATCTAAAATCTTATTTATTGAAATAAGATAATCATAAGAATAGGAAATAGTCAAATAGAGATTTAATGGAGGCGGTTGTCAAGTTGAGGTTTTAATAGATAAGAAAGAAAAGATATAAGGGAGTGATATTGCTATAACATTAATTAGTAATCTATAACAAATGTATAAATTTTATTGTATAATGTATAACTGTATAATGCAAGTATTGTTGTAGATGGCTAAATGTTGTTATAGCAATATCATTTCCCAAAGAGATATAGTAGTAGTAGGTCAAAGGGTAAAGTTATTTTGAGAACCTTTTTTTTTGCGAAAAACTTTGAGAACTTTTCAAATCAAGTCCAACCAATGATTGTTCTTTACATGAAAATTTTTTTTGATTGTTTTCTGAATAACTTATGTGTAATTTTAAAGTTTATAATTGTGTGAAACATGGATTATCATCCGTTGTACAATTATGTGGAGATTTAGATTCTTGATCAGATGTGCACGAATATTGCTATGATCGCATGTATGCAAGTCGATCACATGTAATCATAGCAATATTCGTGCACATGTGATCAAGAATCCAAATCTCCACATAATTGTATAACGGATGATAATTTATGCCTCCACACAATTATAAACTTCAAAATTACACATAAGTTATTCAGAAAACAATCAAAAAACAACTTTTCATATAAAGAATAATTATCGGTTGGGCTTGATTTAAAAAGTTCTCAAAAGTTCTCGCAAAAAAAAGTTTCTCAAAATAACTTTTCACGTCGGTCAAATATATAACTTTAGATCCATATGACTATGTCACGTGTGAGTGAGTAGTTGTTTCATACGGAGTAAGTGATAGTGATATCACTGATACGTGTACAAGCTTAAAGTTGCTTTTCTACCACTTTAACTTTATTTAACTAGATTTATATCCGGTCGTTGACCGGGTTAGAAACTATATATATATATATATATATATATGTTAGAAACTATTGATGCAAGTTATTTTATGACCGCTTATTTTAGGACCAATCTTAAGACATGTGTTTTTTTCTAACTTACACACCACCATGATCATCTCCGACCACCATGATTTTTCGACCACAGAGTCGCCGGGAAGTCTTAGTATTTTTACAAAAAAAAGTCTTGTATATCGTAGTAGATGATAATGGTGGTGTATAAGTTACAAAAAACATATGTCCTAAATGGTCCTAAACTAAGAGGTGGTCCTAAAATAACCCACCCCAAAAACTATATATATATATATATTTAAGAGTACACGAAACGTGTTGAACTTTATATAAAAAAATAAAATAAATCAACAAAAGTGTAAATATCCAACTTTTATTAGTAAAAGGCATAACATATATCTAATAGGATAATGACGGGTTGAATTTTGTTGCATTGTCGGGTGTTGGGTTTTGTACAGATCTGGTCGGGTTTTGACCCATGCTTATGCCTAACAACGCTATCGTCACCGCTGCCACCCGTCACCTATGCTGTATTGCACGGGTACCCTTTTAGTATAATAATAACAATGCATATATGACTTAAACTATTTTTACTTTTGATTTGAAATTATAAGTTTAAAACCTTATTTTATGAAGCCTTTCTTTCTTTCTATATGTCTCAACTGATAATCCCACGCAACAAAACTAATTTACACTTGACACAAAGATTTTTAGATGAAAATTACTTTACACTGTTTTAAGTTCTTTCCTTTTTACTGGTTCTTCAAGTCTAACACCATTTTAATTTCGTTAGCTATGTAAAATATTTAAATTTAAATTAAAAAAATTAAATACATGTCGTAATTAGAAAATGTATTTATATAACATTAAAAAATTACCTTATTTACCAAAAGTTTGACTTTTAATTTTAAAGGCTATGATTGTTTTGTGTATTACTTTAGATAGCTTAAGAGAAAAAATTTATCTATGGGTCTAAGGGGTTCATAGGCATTTACCCTAAATGGAGATCAAAGCTTGAATGTGTATATATATATATATATATATATTTTCTCATTATAGCATGACCGACTGGTTACCAAGTAATTTAAAAGTTTTTTACCCAAAAATAATAACTTATTGTCGGTTTAATATAGGGTTTAGTGCGCCGGAATGCAACTAACTATGTCCAAAAAGTTATAGTGTGCAAGAACTAACCTTTTTTTATTGTATGCATAAACTTAATAAAAAAGTTTAAATCATGTAACTTTTTGTGACCGACCAATCAAAACCTTACACATGGCATGTTCAATTTATTCTTTTTCACGTGATAGCTTATATGGGATGCCACGTATACACATTGCATGATTTGAATATTTTACTAAGTTTATGCATATAATAAAAAAAACATTAGTTTGTGCTATAAATTTTTAGGCATAGTTTTTTTCATTCTCGCATACTAAATCCTTTAATATATTATATAAATATATGGTTCCCATAACAAAAAAGAAAAAATAAATTATCTTTAACTTTGTACATTTTTTTATAATATAATATATATAGTCAGTTTAGAGTTGTGATATCTAGACACGGTAACCCATCAACTTATTTTTTGGGTCGGTTTGACCTTTTGGGTCAGTAAGTTAACCCGTCAACCCAAAAATATTTAAATTTTATACAATGTTGATAGTACATCGACCCATCAACTCATTTGATCCAGCAACCTACAATCCATTTGACTTAAACTTAAAGAGCAAACCTCACTTTTTACACATTGGATGACCAAATAAAAAAAGTTTACATGGGTATCACACATTCGATCGATCAACCCACATTACTCAAAACAATTCATTTGATCCAAAACCAACCAATTTGACATGTCAACGAAAAATAACTCATTTGACCTAAAACAACTCGTTTGACATGTCAACCCATATATTAATCGAGACGATTGGGTCGACTCAACTTTGGTTCAGGTCAGAAACTTTTCAACGTGTCAACCCGATCCTAATAGAACTTATTTATAGGTCTGGGTAAAATATTACACATAAAAATAACTGTATCAGATATATAATATATAAAATTTCAACTATCATACTTTATTGCATCTTATCGATAGCAAAAGGCTATAATTATCAAACTATTATTATTATTATCATTATTATTATTATTATTATTATTATTATTATTATTATTATTAATGAACCAATGCTAATTTATAAACTAAAATTTAAAACTTAATTTTTATTTTTTATAATAAATAAAAAAGTTAAAAGTTAAAAGAAATTTTATTAGATAGTGATATAACTACACCAACTTCATAATTAATCGTTTGTTGTTTCGGGGGATTTTGTTATTTTCATTTATGTACATGGATAAAATTGAAGTTTTATGTATATATGAATTTGGTTGAAAATAGATGCATACAACATGAAGACTTTGCATGCTTTTTACGAAGACAGCAAGTGTAGAAATTGACTAATTGTTATGTTACCATTAATATAAACTATAAATTAAATAAAAATAAGTTAGTTACCATGTTTAAAAAAAAAAGTTTGACTTCAATTTTAATGGTTAAGATTAATTTAACTTTGAATTTCAATGATCAAGATTAAATGATAAATTTATTTTTTTCTCTTTGTAGTGGTAGCCATATATATATATATATATATATATAATTTATTATTTATTAATAAAAATATTTCTTTTTTTAACGAGTTAATAAAAATACTGGTACACCAAAGAAAACTTAAGCATATACATAGCATATTTGATTTCAAGTGTGACTTTCAACTTTTAGATTAATACGTATCTTTATGTCCTACTAAAAATAATTAACATGTTTTACGTAAATAATGGACTTAACACGCGTTTTTGGCTACATATTATATTTGTAACACGTTATATCATTCTTATGTGATTAACATTATCGTTATTAACATACTCATTGTTATACATATTTCGTTAATTATTAATACAATTATAGGCACAATAAATTAAAATCGAAATTTCAATTTTTAGTGTCATATAAAAACTTTTCAATATCTATTTGTTTGTTCCAACCATATTAATACATAAATATATATATAGGTTTTAGGTAAAATAAAACAAGTATTAAAGTAAAATAAATAAAACAATAGATTTTTCTCTATTAACAATCATTGTGCATCATTCAAATCATCGTGTATCAATATATATGTGAATCATCGTCAAGATCTTATCTTATTTGTTTTACTTTAATAATTGTTTTACAATAACTAACCCACATATATATATATATATATATATATATATATATATATTATGGCTTTATTACATAGATGTTATTGTTTCAATTTCCGCTTATTCTATTCATTTTCTTGCAACCGTATTAAATATTATGTTAGCATAGTACCTATAATATGTCTTACATTATTGTTATTCATGTGTCAGTATTTACACTAATATAGTTATTTATTGTACAATGTTTCTAACATATTATAACTTTACATATTATCAACAAAAAAAAAGTTACGTCTCCCGAGGCAACGCCCGAAGAACAAAACTAGTTAACATAAAAGAAGGTAAAATGTGTTAAGGGCATAAAAGTCATTTACTTAATTATTTAGTGTGCACATCAATCTTTTCCTTGAGCAAATCAGCTCCCATACAGCTAGGTGTAGTGAATGGAAGTAATGAATTAGAAGCGTGTACACTATCAAAGTGGTGTCTACAATGAGAGATTTTGATGGTATAGACACAATGAATTCATTACATCCATTAAACATCAAGCAATTGGTGAAAATATTTTCAGAACAACCATTTTTTTTTTTTTTTCCTGAAATCGACTTTTGCTAGTATTTGGAAAAAAAAAAACAAAAAAACAAATTATATGTTTGAATATATATAGTTGGGTGTAGTGAATGGTTCAGATAAATTAATGAAACGGACCATGATTGGTCAAGCTTAAAAGTTATGAAGCATATAAAAGACGAGTGGTAGTGAATTGTGATAGATTAAAGAATGAACATTATATTTACTCAAAAAACTTCACTAAAATATACTTATAAAAGAGTATAAATGTATGTAATATGTAAGCATTTTTGGGACCATAGCTTTCTCGGCTATTTGGTATACCATCATAACTTTGGTCGGCTTATATGACAGAATTGCCAATAACTTAGAAACTCTCATTGTCTTTAAATGACAAAAAACTACAACTTTGTCAACAAAATATCAACCACATAATGTTCATTGATACGTAGCTATCCAAAAATTGAGTTAGAGGCATTACTCGATAACTGACATATGTTCGTGATCAACCATGTTGTAATCAATAGTAATTATTTTTATGTGATAACAATGTCGAACTAAGAATATATGTTAATTGAACTCGATATTATTTGTTTGTAAATGGTATTTCTTTTGACATTAATAAAGTCATTAAATATCTAGCGCGTAAATCATTATAATTTCTAGTCAAAATCGTCAGTAGATAGTAAATTTCACTATAAAGTAATAAGTTACAACTTTTATAACATACATCAGAAGTCTAATTTCATGAGTTTCACAATAGTATATTTTATCGATAGATATACAAAATATGGAGGTCTTAGTAGCCCAAAACGATGGCTTAGCTCTTAATTACCGTTGGGCCAGCCCTGGTTGTTGATATGTAGGTGTGATTACAGTAGCTATTTGGTTCAAGTTATAATGGTCATAAAATGGTTTATAATATGGTTTTATCATGATAGTCTAATTAGTTTTGACGGCTGCTTCTAGGTTTTACTAAAGATAGAAAATGAATTTCATCCTTAGTAGGCATTAGGATTGAACCCATGATCTATGTTTTCAAAGATAAGAGCTCTTACCACTGATCCAATCCAATTGGTTAAAAATTAGATGAATTGTATTGTATAAATAGTGACCAAAATCTGTTTGAAAAATAAGTTTGCTTGCATCAAGGGAAAATATTTGGCTTGGGCTTGATTGGTTAAAAATAGCGAACATGTATCACTTGAGGAGAAAAGGTTTACATTCTTGATGGTAATTTGTCACAAAGTCTTGTATGGATGAATGTAGGTTTCTAACATTCAAAATAAACTATTCATAAGTATTTTCATGAAGTATTGATTAAATGATGATATTTGCCGAATAAGTTAATACGACCAACCTCATTTAATTAATTAATCCTAATCAAAATATTAATAGGAGCGAGCGATGAAATTTCAAATTTCAACGTAACTACAGTAAAATCTTTATAAAATAATACTTGATAAATTAATAACCTCGATAAAATTAATAATTTGTCTGGTCCCAACTTGGGACCAATACAAATTTGTCTGGTCCCAACGTAACTACAGTAAGATCTATTTCTACAATTTGTTGTTATAGATATAGATTTTAGAGAGGGAATCAGGGAAATTGGGAATGAGTGTTTTGTTTGTAGAGATTTATTATCTCGAATAGATATGAAGGAATGGTTGTATTATTTATTTACTTATTTTTTTAATAAAATCAAGTAGGTTGAAAAGACTGTAATACCTCTCACGTGGGGGTGTTAACGGAGGTGGATTGACGGTCAACAAGTCAAAGGATGAAATGTGAAACTTTTCTTCCTATAAAGGATGATCCATGGCGTTATTGAAACACAAGGACGAAAGATGACTATTTGAGTAAACCACAGAGACGATTTATGTTGTTTACTCTTTCTTTTATAACTTTAGATTTATAATGAGTTTTTTTTAAATTTTTTCTTTTTATTGTATTTAAGAGTTGAGGCATTATCTTCTCGTAGTGCAATAAAAGTTGTGAATTGTTGTTGCCACTCACTATGCTTCTTGTCAAGTGACCGACTCAAAGCTACCGAATCATTCTTAAGCTCGTCATACATGAATCTCTTTAAATTAATAATTTATTAATTTATCGATATAATTATATCTCGCTAAATTGATAAAAATACTCTGATCCCGACATTATTAATTTATATAAGTTTTACTGTATATTGTTTGAACCACAAGTTCACATTTTGAGCTACAAAATACATATGCGGCCGATTAAAGACTAATTTTGGCTGGTTTTCAGCCCAGCCCATTTAATCCTAATTAATAGCCCAACTTTTCAATATAAATGGTCATTTTGTAAGTGGACAAGTCCAGCCCGATAAAAGAGCATTTTTGTAAGTCCTAAGTCCTAACCCGAAGTCCCGAACGATTACTTGTTTCTGTTTGAATCATGTCATCGATAATTGATCATTTTTTTTTTAGAAATACATTTTATCCTGCTCTTGATAATTGACATTTTATGGTTTTAATAAACATAATTAACATCTTAAAATATTTAAAACATGAGATTAATATCTTACATAATAATAATTGGATTTGGTATCGTATCAAATATATGAAAATTTTAAAATTATAATAAAAAAGTGATAATTTCATATTTTCCAAGACACGAATTTTTTAATATATTTTAATATACCAATAATATGGTTTGTAATTTTTAAGTTATGGTTATATATTATTATATGTTTTAGACTTTTTATAAAGTAAAAGTCAAAATTAAAATCAAAAGTTACTTCGACAAAATCAATTATTGTGATTGTCTGATAAATTATTATAATTTTTAAAATATATAAGAAGATATATGGTTCATTTACCCGCAATGAACTATTTTAGGTAATTTAAAAGTATACTAGATTTGTCATTAAAAATAAACAGTTTAAAGGCTCTTTATAAACGTAAACGGTAGTATAAAGTTTTCTTTATTCATAATATATTGTAAAAAAATAGCCTTTGTTTAACATTTTAATTTTCAACATTTCATTAAAACCAAATTACATCAATAACCACACTACTCGCCGACGCCACACCGGCGCCACTACAATCACCACCAATCTCCGTCGTCACTACAACCACCACCAATCTCCGTCGTCACCGCCGCTCGCCGCTACCGCCTTCACCGCTAACACCGCCGCCATTACATCACCACCACCGTTGCCGCAACGCGCGAGTACCGTTCTATTTATTGTAACATTTTTGTCTTTTTAGGTTTATTAAAAAACAAATCTATCTCTACTCTTTAATAATGCAAACATCCCTTTCTTTAAAAAAAATAAATAACTTTTAAGCCTTTAAAAGCCCATAATACCCCTACTTTTTCAAAAGTTTTTTTTTAATAATTAACCTATGTACCTAAAATACTCTTAATTATATAATTAACCACATCTATTCCCAAACTCTTGATATATTTACACTACCGTTTTTATATCAATTACCTTTATATCAATAACGACACCTCCACCACCACCCGTCACCACCATTATCACACTGCTACCACTGTCACTGCTGCATCGCATAGGTTTTCATTTAGTTTTAGTAAATTTTAAGTTTCAATTGATCAATCTACCAATACTTATAAGAGAATATTTTAAGATAGGTTATACTACTATCTAAATATCTACTCCCACGTTAAAAAATAAAATTTTTAGAACATGTGAAATCTCTATCTCTATTATTAATAAAACAAGATTGTTTTGTACAGATATTTTAAAAAAGTTTTTGATGTGATAAATTTATATTTTATCTTAAAAAAGTTTTTGATGTGACAAGTCTATATTTTATCTTAAAAAGTTTTTATTGAATTATGATGTCATATGAAAAATATAAAGATAGCCTTTAATAAAAATATTAATCATTTATTGAAAAGAAAAAAAAAAAACTATCTTATATAATTTTACAAATAAAATATATTTATTTATATACCTAATGCATTAGTTATTTTTGTTTTAAAAATTATTATTATGTTAATTGATTATGTAACTTTATAATTATTGTGTTAGTTGAATTATTAGTTTTATATCAAATAATTATAATATATCAATAAAAAACATTACATATATTTATTTAATATATTTAATGAATTTAAAATTTTAATTAACATACCCGGGTTGAACCCGTGCTGATTAGCTAGTAACTTTTAAATCCCAATAGCTTAAATCTTAATTAATACTTATTTGGTATATTTTGTTAAACTTTAAATTTATATACAAATAATTATATTAATTTATACATGTTTTATATATGTTTAATGTTAAGAGGAATGCTACAATGACTAATATTTTACTAACAATTCTTTTACAAACTGACATGGATTATTTTTTATATAACTTAACCATGATTAAAATAATTTCTTCCAATTGTTACTTAACTTATCTTATTTTTTCTTTCCTATAAACTAAACCTCCATTTCCCAAAAATAAAAAACACAAAACCCTCAAGATCTTCCATGGTTTCATAATACACAAAAAAAATTAAGGATGTTGAAGTGTAGTGCGTTTAGATTTTTCTTAATATTTTGACTGTTATTCTCCCAATGAGGTTCTTCACATGAGTGGTGAGTTTTATTGATCGACTTTAGGGCCCGGTTTTCTTTATTGATGGTCAAGTCATTTTCCTTATCTTCAAGAGGTTTCACTTCCATGGGCATCTCGATCTCGAACTATTGTAAGGCGTAAATCAAAGTTTTAAAAAGGTCATAGTGGTTATGAAGATGAGGGTAACTTTTGACACGTCCCAAAGTATATCAATATACCAAATACTAGATAAGGCTTTCCTGTTATATTCATCTCATGTACCTCAATGAGAGAAAAGTCCGGTAAAAACATCAAAAATTGATAAATAAAACCTGCTATCATATTGTATTTTGGGTCTTGGGAGATCATGAAGTTTGGGAAGAAATATAGTTTATGGTTTTATGAGAGAGAGAATTTAGGAAAAGTTCAATTATTATAACAGGAAAAAACGAAGTAGATATATAAAAGAAAGAGGTTAACCATAGTTGGCTACTTGGGTAATATGAAATGACGTGTATGCGCCAAATTACCTTCGACATGAGTTTGTACAAATTAGCTGGTATAAAATGTATCATTCTAGAATTATCCTAATGGTTAATTATGAATTTCAAAAATATATCTTACATGGCAATATGGTATACACTTATATATAACAACAAGATTAACTACCGACTGTTATTGACATATTCGGGATAGACTTACTGCGGAATGACATTCGGGATAGACGCATTGGGGGAGTATCTTTATAGTTTTAAAAAATGAATCTTTAGATTAGACTTCTTCTTTTATTACCCGGGTTTAACTCGAACATATTAATAAAGTTTTATAAAAATGTATCTTCTTCACTGAAGTTACGAAAATCTAACAATACTTATAATCTCGAAATAGTATACCTTAATAATAGCTTATTAACCAGCATAATATGCGGCTAATTTAAAAATCTATTATGAAAAAATTATTTAGATGATTAAACTTAAAAGTTATGTATATATTATTAGAGTTTTTAAAATAAAATAAATATATATATTTTTTAGAAAAATAACATCATAAAATAATAAAAACAAAAGTGTAATAAATTTTAAAAAGGAAAGTTTTTGTGATATCATAAGTAAATAAACTAAAAAGAAAAGAACTTTTAAAAATGAATTTAAAAGTGACAAATAAGCTATTTATATAAAATTATAATGTCATAACAATTCTTTTATTTAATATAAAGATAAAAATAAAAGATTTAGATTATAATGATAACATCATCACGAAACGGTTCCATTTATTATTCCACACTTTATATGTATACAAAAGTAACAAAACTAATCCCTTTATTATTTTTTTTAATAATGGTAATGTACTTTATGTCAAATAGACGTTGATGATGACAATTGTTTTAGAACATATCTATCCATCAATGTGAATAATAAGAAATCGAATTAGAAAAACAATGTTAAAACGGATTTCTCTAAAGTTATTTCTAATTTACTAGTAAAGTTGACAACTTTAACATTCGGATAAAATCAATATTCAAAAATCAAAAATGATTTTTAAATTTTGATTTTTATCTTGTACAAACGGACAATATTGGTATTATTAATATCCATTGAAAGTATTTGTACTATCTTATAAAACATTACACCACTTCTGTTGAAAAATTTTAATATTGGGATAAATAAATTTACCAATATATCCGTAAAAATAAGATTACATTATTAGTCGTTTATCTTCTAAAATATATCAATTTACCTTTTACATTAATTACTTTTACATCAATTATCTACACTACTAAGCGCTGCAACCACCACCAACATTTACCACCACCAACACTAGTCGCCGTAATTTCATCGGTTTCCGTCGCCACCCATGCTAGTAAGCCCTTGAAGAATATATAAATATTATTATTGAATTTGTTATATAGTCTTTTCATATATATATTTAATTACTTGTTTTTCAATTAGTTAAATAATTAATTATAATAAATCTTTTTCTTTACTTTTGTTAGATTTGATTTTTTTAAATTTTGACTGTTTTATGAGAATTGTACTGTATGTTTATGGAGTTCGACACTAAACACAAAATACCATCTTAATAATAACGTAAATTGCTTCTCAACATAGTGTATTAAAATATAAATGTATGTTACTATAAAATTTTTAATTATAAATAATCATATTAAGCGAGAAAATAATCTGATTATTTATTTTGAAAAATAAAATTAATTTTAACACAAGCAGTTTTTATTTATATTATAATTAAAAGAGTAGGTTGAAGATACATTTAACACCCATAATCTCCCTTCTAATTAATCCTCTACTTTTTAATATTTTTTAATTAAAATATTATAGGTCGACCTATATTCTTATTCTATTAAATAATAAAAAACAAATCTTTTTATTTTTAAACTCTACCAAAAATTATTATATATATACGATCTAGGAAAAAACCCTCATAAATTCTTAAGACATAAAAAAGCTTTGACTAACTCACAAATTCAACAAACAAAAAGGTTTATATATATATATATATATATTATGTTCATGTTTAATCATTATTATTTGACATTGAATTCTTATGTTATTATTATTATTCATCTCTTCTAATTTTGTTTGTTGTCTATTATAGGTTCATTATGACTTTTTCTTCACTTACAAAAAAATAAGACCACTTTCGTTCATCTTAAAGATTTTAAGTATCATATACGACTCTGTGTTGTGTATGTATGAACTGTTTCGAATTGGATTAACCCGAAGAAAATCAAAACATTCGAGATGGTCTTTGTTGATAAATTAGTATGTATTTTTATAATTTTTTAAAAGTTTCTACTATATCGGCATATTTGACTTTTCTGCACCTCTTTGGTCATCTGACATCTTTCCTTCTTTCTTTCTTCAAACTGTCAATTTATTATTTAACTAGTTATTACAAATTAATAGACAAAAGTAATGAGTTTGCCAATAAGTAAGAAGTAGAAAAAAAGAGGTTAACTGGAATCGATATTGATATGAAGTTAATCTTCCTATGTTTCGTTCTTTAATCTGTAAGTTTTTATTTATTCTTGATGCATTCCACACAATTTTCATCCAATTTTCATGAGTGTTTCTTTTCAAATCCATTTTTAGCATAAATTTGACTTAAGATTTAATTCTCTGTTAGGTTTTGTGAAAATTTACATTAAACTTTGACATTAATTTAGATATAAGTACTACTTTTACAGCTTCGAATCTGACAATTACTTTGTATAATTTTATATTTAAATAGTATATGTATGCTTGACATATGCCTGTATAAGTAGTTTTTATATCAATTAAGTATGATATTGGTCATAAGGATGAAGTTATTTAAAAAGCTTTGAACTTGATGTGTGAAAGTAACAAAGTTTGGATCTTTTATAACTTTATTTTTTAAAACAACATTCTATCGTACTCCTACTCCTAAATTATACGTATGTCTGAAAATCATGACTTTTGAAATACCCCTTATCAATAGACCACTAACCTCATTGGCTTTTATAATGGGTTTAAAACCTTTGATTTATATATTTTGAGGCTCCTCGTCTAATGGAATGGCCCGAAAACTAGTAATGGTATAAAGATGTAATCGACTTGAAACGGATTGTCAACATCCTCTTTTTAATTGGTCATATGATTGACGCAGATCTTTAATTGGCTTAACACAACATAGATCGACAGGACATCATTACAAGTATTGTACTTTTTCTTTCCTTTAAACTTACAAAAATTCCATTATATCTAAGCTTATCAATTATAGGAGAAACACCTTACGTGCACACTGATAATTCTGCGTATCAATTTAAATAATTAAAGATGCTAGCACGATACCCACACAATCTGACAGTGGTGATCGCGACGACGGTCTGGTGGTATCGATTATTGGTGGTGATGACGGCGATTATTGGTGGTGGTGACGGTGTCAAGCACTGCCGGCTTAACTATAGTAATGGGTTAGGCATGGGTGTAAGGCCCCAAAAATACAAATACCCACAATTTTTATATTTTAGGCTTAATATTTAATTAGACTTTAAATTTGTAAGCTAGATATTAGTGTTCTATAGACTACAATTCACAACAAATTACGAACTAGCGACAACACCACCACATCGGCATGTTAACCGCCACCAGTGGCGTCCGTGCCACTAGGTTCACTGCTCGCCTGTAACACCCGTCGTTTAAAAATAAGGATTTCCAAAAACTTTCGCCTAACGGCGTTAAAGAAAACGGAATTAAACTTTAAAAGTCCAAACCAGCAAAATCTGTTTGGTTTATTCATTAAATGGTGTTACTAGCCATATCATCAAAACAAATCTAAATGGAAATCCATCGGTTGCCCAACATTAAACAACCGACATTATAGTAAATACAAATCATAAATATCTAAACATAAATCAACGTCTAATGCGGGTACCACTATGGGTAAATTACATCCAGCTTCAAGATCATCTACCCATGTCTCACATCTTCTCACATCTACCTGCTCACTATTGTTGGACCTGAGGGCACAACACATTTTAAAAGAGCAAGTGTTAGCTAACGAATTAGCTAAGTAAGATAACACATAGTTTATAAAACGTTTGTCCATTTAAAACATTATATAAAAGTCACATTAAGTTGTTAAGGCACATATCATCAAACATATCGTCACACATACATATTATAGCATCAACATCTTTCATATTAGGATGAGTCATCCTAAATGTGCCTAGTCATCTTTTGCATCTCCACATATCACATCTAAACATCTTTATAGTTGTGACAGAAGTCACGCATCTCATATAACATATGCATCTTTATAAGTGTGATTTAAGTCACACCCGACTGGATGGACAAACCTTACGGCTGTACATCATTGTCGTTAAGGAATGGAAAACCAATCCAGGAGTAATCCGTATGTACATGACAAGTGGGGCAGGTCAGACCTCCCGTATTACTCTTCACATCTTTGACCATGTTGCAAGGAGCTACCCAAGCAACCACATCTACGTACTTAGCTGGGCAAGGGCAAGTACGGATTAAGCTTAACACTTTCACATCTAAATTATGAGCTCGATTTCACATCTCATATGGTTTAGGTGTCCACATTACCTAAACGTCATCACATAATCTTCTTTCACGTTTGGGCCCTTAAATGTGCACGTGTCATGGCAACTTAATAAGTCTAGTGAACTAGATGTACAAGCCATGTAATCATGCACATTTCACATATCATCAACATATATCACATTTCAATTCATCTCAAAACATTACATAGCATTTCATAGCATCTCATGGCATCTTATCTAAAAAACATACCATATCATTGCATATCATAACAATACATATCATCTCATGTCATTACATAACAATAAATATCATCTCACATCATTGGGGTAACATTTCAGGCTTCATTATTTATCTACATAGCCCATATTACCTCCCGTATAACCCCGTATACCCATAAGAAAACAAAATATCATTCGGGGAAGTTATTATATGAAAACTATGTTTTTTTGTTGAACCCTCAGCGTGTCAAAGTAGTGTATCTTACCTCGTAGAAGCGTACAAAATGATAACGTAAGTTACTGAACTTTGCAAGTATTCCCGGCTACCTATAAGCATTAAACGACATAATGAGCTAAACAAGTACCTACTTACTTATGATCAAGAACAAGCCTAAAAATCTATAAACATGACCCATGACAAGGCTTGATGCATCGGAAGTTCGTTTAATAATTTAGAGTTTACATAACTCGATAGAACTCAACATTCATTCACTAATTTAACCTTTCAGGAAACTTGGCATCATAATAATCTTTTAGAAACATTACCATTAGAAAGTATACTCTCTCACGATTCCGTGGATAACTTATTTGTCAAAAACGGAGTTACGGTTCAAAAGTTATGATCGTTTAAAAATGTTAACAAAATCAGTCCCTAACGGGAGTTACAGGCATAGCGGGAGTTACGAAAATTTGTAACGGGAATTACAGTGGGGGTGTTATCGCAATTACCCAGCTAACAGGAGTTACACAACCGTAACGGGAGTTACGACGACCAGTCGTGAAAAACAACCCCAAAACCTAACTAAACACATCCCAAACGACTCTAACATATCTCCAGGTCTTATGAACATCAAATACACTTAAAATAAGACCAACATCACTCATTGAAAACACCAATTAATCCTTGAATCATTTACCATCATTATACAACCGATTAATCACCCGAATGACTCGAAATCAATTAACGGATTGCAATTAAACCAACCCAACCCTCACAACCAGATATGGGTGGATAAAAGCTATTAAAGGCCAGTACCCTAAGATCTTGCAATGATGAATTACCTGAATGGATGATTAATGGATCGAAAACTAGAAGAAATCTCCATCAAATTGCTTCCGAATTACATAGAACTTGTGGAGATGCTCTAGGGTTTGTGTGTGAACTTTCTCAAGAGTTTTGGATCTGATTTTAGGGCATATGGGACGTGACTTAAGTCTCCTATCAGCTGGAGCATGTTTCAAGATTTAACATCTAGGCCCTTGTACTTTCTTATAGCTCGTTTCGTGACCTAATTGCTCGTTTAACACATACGGGGACTCTTAACGACTCACCAATCCTATCGAAAACACTTTTAACTTTATTAATCATCTTTGACATCTTAAGCACATTAATATATAAATTATTAAGGCATTGAAGCCTCACACATATAACACATTGTCCACATATAAGCATTAAATTTCCTAGAGACTTAACGAATACAAGGTTTTGACTTAACGATTCAAGTCAACCGTTAATTAAAAAGTTCGGGATGTTAAATCACCTTTTCTAATTCCTTTTTATATTTATTGTTATTAATGCTAATTAATTTGTAAATCTGATTCTAATGATTAATTTATTTTTTTTGTATTCTAGTGAGTTAGACCTCAAAAATTGATCTTGTTTAAGGCCTCGAAAAAGCTTGAGCCGGCACTGGTGTCAAGTGATGTAGCTTGATGTAAATGTAATTGATATAAATAAAGGTGGTGGTAGATATATAATTTAGAAAATAGAAGGATTATTGCGCAATAAAACTTCTGAACATAGCCAAAGTAGCTAGGTGGGAGCAATTTTTCCGAAATCATGATTCCGTATTAGATCGGAAAATAAACTGAATTTCAAATGAAACAGGAATCAATATCCACTTATTAAAAAAAAAAAAACAACCATCGGTAGCAGTCTATATGAGGCTGAGATTGATACTCTATTTTAATGAACTTTGAGACCAATATATTATTATGGATAAAAAAAAGGGAACGAAACGTTACATGTCTATCATCTTATGGCACACTCGACATGGCCCATTCTGTATAGCATACGCCACAATAAAATTGTAAGTGTAAGATAGGATCTTAATCTTAATAATATATACTATAAGACAGTTGAACTAATGACTTATTAACCAATTAAATCGTCCAATTTAATCAAATTGACTATCGTTTATGTCATCATTTAGATTAACTATAAATAAAAAATTCTAATAATCATTATCCAAATATATTACGAGTATTATATTAGTATTTATATTAATTTGTAAAAAAACTCTCATTAATTTACACGTTTTTGTTTTCCAACAATAATTTACACATTTTACCCATAAATACTTAATTTATATATATTTTTCCTCATCAACTTGAGATGATTTTAATTCTTAATACTCTTTCATAATAATATCACATTATTAATAAAACTGGTTTAAAAATTCCATAATAGATTAATTATTGTAGTATGTGCCTTGTGGTATCACTATAGCAAATATATTCATCAATATGTCTCAGCTAATAATGACAGTGACGAACCTGTGATTATTATACTACAACTTGCAAAGTATAATACTTAGAAGCGTACATATTCAAAATTATAAGCTTTTATGATTTAAATGTATGAAAATCTAATATTGATAATATCGTATTCCCCGTGTC
Source organism: Erigeron canadensis (assembly GCF_010389155.1). Lineage (NCBI taxonomy): Eukaryota > Viridiplantae > Streptophyta > Magnoliopsida > Asterales > Asteraceae > Erigeron > Erigeron canadensis. Next base: position 6,140,725 of record NC_057765.1, on the reverse strand, counting down.
TAGTGTTGGACACGAGTCTAAAATCTAGTAATATTACAAACTACAAGAAAAAATTGGATTTGGCCACGACTTTTTTTTCGTGGCCAAAACCCACTAAACGACAAAAAGGTTTATAATTTTGTTTAAAAAAGTCAAAATTTCTTTGGCCACGACTTTGTCGTGGCTAAAGTCGTCCCTAAATATTTTCCTGTTTTCTTTTTGAATTAAATAAATAAGAGAAATTGAAAAATACTTGGCCACGACAATGTCGTGGCTAAACAATTTTTAAATATTTTTTTATAAAATTATTTTCGCGCCTGGCGAAAACTTTTCCGCCAATTTTTTTGGTCACGACTTTAGCCATGACATTGTCGTGGCAAAATATTTTTCTGTTTCCCTCATAAATTTAATTCGGAAAAAATAATAAATTTTTCGGAAAAATTATAATTTTTTTGTTCCCTCCGCAATTAAAGTTGTCGCCTATTATTTGGCCACGACTTTTGCCATAACTTTTTACTAATTTTCCAGAAAAATTCTAATTCTTTTCGGTTTCACTCCACAACAAAAAATTCTCGCCAATGATTTAGTCGCGACTTTAGCCACGACTTTATCGTGGCGGAAACTTTTTTCAATATTTAATTTACTTTAATAGTTTAAATAATTATATTTAACTATAAATCATTAAATATCAAAAGTTAATTCTAGATTATATTTAACTATAAATCATTTATACAAACGGTAAACATATTGGGCCCAACAAGCCTAATGATTAGACATACATACATTCGTATATACATTACTATCTGCATACATATATACATACTTTCATAATTATCAATGAATCATGTTAAGCTCAATCAAAGGATCGACAAACACATTGGGTCTAATAGGCCAAGTGAGATAACAAACGAGGTTTAAGGCCCCATAGGCCCATCTAAGTGAATAACGAACACACATGACCCATTTAGTCCATTTATACAAATAGTGAACATCATTGGGCCCAACAAGCCCGACGATTAGACAAACATACATTCGTACTTACATTAATACATGCATACATATATACGTACATTCACACTTGTCGTTGGATCATGTTAAGCCCAATCAGATGATCAACAAACATATTGGTCCTGATAGGCCCAATGAGATAACAAACGAGGTTTTAGGCCCAATAGACCCATTTGAGTGAACTACGAGCCCACACAACTCATTTGGCCCATTTATACAAGCGTGAACATCATTGGGCCCAACAGGCCCGATGATTAGACATACATACATTCGATATACATTAATACCTGCATACATATATACGTACATTCATACCTGTCGATGAATCACGTTAAGCCCAATTGAATGATCAACAAACATATTGGGCCTAATAAGCCCAGTGAAATAACAAACGAGGTTTAAGGTCCAATAGACCCATCTAAGTGAATAATGAACACACACGACCCATTTGGTCCATTAATACAAGTGGTGAACATATTTGGCTCAATAGGCCTAATGATTAGACAGACATACATACATCCAAATATACATATACACATATATAAATACATTTATACTTATTGATGAATCATGTTAAGACCAATTGAATGATCGACAAACATATTGGGCCTAATAGACCCAATGAGATAACAAACGAGGTTTAAGGTCCATTCGAGTGAATGACAAAGATAGACAACCCATTTAGCCCAATTATACAAGTGGTGAACATATTGGGCCAATAGGCCCAATGATTAGACATACATACATCCATATACATACATGCATACTTATCGATGAATCATTTTCATAAATGGTGAACATATTTTGTCTAATAGGCCCAATGATTAGACACACATACATACATAATAGGCCCAATAATTACAAGGTTTAAGGCCCAATAGACTCATTCGATTGAAAGACGAACATACTAACTTAACAAATATTGAGTTTCAGCCTTGACCTTGATTTTAATCCAATGATTAAGATCTTTCCAGGTTTACTTATAAAGATGTTACAACTTTGGAGGAACCTAATGCATTTTTGATATATCGTATAACATTTCAAAATATTTTAAGGTAATATATCGAATTAAGTAGTAAAATCTACACTATAACTAAAAGAGAAGGTTGGGGGTACATTTGACACCTTTAAAACACATTTATTAAATCAATAGTTAAATTTAAAATTCTATCATAAATCTTTTTCTATCAAAATAAAACTTTTTTATTTTTGGTACTTTGTTCGTGTTTATTTATTATTTGATTAATTGTTATGTTATTGTTATTTTTCATCTTTTTAAATTTATTTATTAATTATAGTTTGATTATGACTTCTTCTTATACTACAAAAGGATTAATTCTATTAAATTTGTTGTGTTAATGTTTTGTTATTTATTATTATGATATTTATTTTTTATATTATATATATATATATAGGTTGGGTTATTTCAAGAACCCTTAAAAAAAAGAACCCAAGAACGAATCCTAGCCATCCATTTATCAAGATCAAATTTTAATCAGGAAGGGTATTCTAGTCATTTAACATGTAATTACGAGTATATAACGTGTTAATTCTCCTCATTCGCGTTCTTAAGTGTGTGTAAAAACATACACCTTCCCACCTTCTGCTCTCAAAACAATTCCGATTAAAATCTACAAAATTCCGATCAGATATTCATATAATCCGATCAATCCTAAATGAAATCGCGATCAAACCTCCATTAATTACGATCAGATTCGATTTCAGATCTCAATTTCTAAAAAAAAATAAATTCATAAATTCATATAAAAATTCATATTCCGGTTCTTGTGAAATTCAGATCCAATTTCCGATCAAACTATAACAATTAAGTAATCATCAAATCGATTATCATCAATTGCAGTAGTTTTTTTTTATTTATAACTTTTTTAATATGAAATTTTTTAATTACACAGGTGAATATGGAAGAGGATTCAACTATGAATGATTACGAAGTCAATTCAACGATTCATGAAGAAGATAGTGTGTTCAGTAACCTCTTTGAAGCTGAATCGAGTAAGTTTTCAAATTTTCAGCTTAAAATTGAATGTATGTTGATCCTACACGTGTGTAGCAGATGTATGTATGCGTATTTTCAAAGTTGCAGCTTAGAAATTGAATGTATGTTGATCCTACACACGTGTAGCAGATGTATGTATGAAAATCCAAGTTGTATTAGTCGTCTACTCATGTGTAGGATGTGTTTTAGTTAACAGACATGAAGTTAAAATGTTAATCAATGTATGTTGATTCTACACAGGTGTAAGATGTGTTTTGACTTTGTTATATGAGTTGAACTTCACATGATTACCTGTTTTACACAGGTGTAGGTAGATACAATTGTATTAGTTTTGAAGCTCCAAAATATCGATATAAAAAGTTCATCCTACACATGAGTAGGACACCTTTTGTGTTAGCATGTTTTAGATATGATTAGTCGTTTACACATGTGTAGCTACATATGATCATTTTAGTCCTAAAGCTGAAAATATCACTAGAAAGGTCTGTCCTACACATACGTAGAACATGTGCATATCTAAAATGTTGTGTGTCGTACAGGTTCGGTTAACAAGCCATGTAGTAGCTGGAATAACAGTAGGATGATAGAAACAGATGAAGGTGAAATATGTTGGATACCGGAAGTAGAGGAAGATGTAAGACCAGTTAAGGGTCAAGTTTTTGATACAATAGATGATTGCATTGAAATGTATGAGAGATATGCGTACCAAGCGGGTTTTGACACTAGGTTATCCACACAGAAAATAACAAACAATGGAGTGGTTAGATTGAAGTACATTTTGTGTAATAAAGAAGGCAAACCACAAGGTGTAAGCATAGATACACTGAATCACGAAAACAGTGGCAAAAGAGTACGTATTTCGTCACTGCAAGTGACAGGATGTGAAGCACATGTCATATTCAAGCTGATTGAAGGCCGACAATTGTACGTATTAGAAGAGTTTGAGGAAAAACACAATCATCAACTGAATTCGGTGGAGCATAGACACTTGTCGAGAAGACAAAGAAAATTGGGAATCTCTGAATTGACGTTTATTAATAAGGTTTCAACTTCGAATATAGGAGCGACAAGAGCTCATCATATCTACAGCAATATGCTAGGTTCTTACAAGAACACACACGGCACAGTGAACGACTTCAAGAACTACAAGAACAAAATCAATTGTTTTATAAGCTCAAGTGACGCGCAGATGTTCGTAAATAGAATGGAAAACAGACGAGAGCATGTCCCAAATTTTACCTTCGAATACAAGGTAAAAGATAACAGTGAGTTGGAGTGTATGTTTTGGGCCGATGAGACAGCAAAAGCAAATTTTAAAGAATTTGGAGATATCATTTCATTCGATGCTACTTACAGGACAAACAGGCAAGTGTATGATCTTTTTATTCGGAGTCATATTATGTATTTACACGTGTAAAAGTGTCGTTTATTCGTATCCTACAGTCCTACACAGGGGTAAAATAACAACCATAATGTATTATTTTTTTATTCGGAATCATATTATTGTATTTACACGTGTGAAAGTGTCGTTTATTCATATCCTGCACAGGGGGTAAAATAACAGCCATAATGTGCGATTTCAGGTACAACATGATGTTTGTCCCATTCACTGGGATAGACAACCATAAGAAGACTGTGTCTATCGGAGCTGGTATGCTTAGGGATGAAACAACAGATTCTTATGTGTGGTTGTTGAAAGCGTTTTTGGATACATTTGGAAGCCAACCAAAGATGGTCGTCACAGATCAAGATGCAACAATGAAGAAAGCCGTTGAACTCGTCTTAACGGAATCAAGGCACCGACTGTGCATGTGGCACATCACTCAGAAGCTGCCGATGAAGGTACAAAATGGAAAAATGTGACATTCTTCACATGTGTAGGAAGATATTATACAGCCTGGACCTCTTAAAAAAAAGCACAACCTTCACATGTGTAGGTAGGCTAACCATTTTCTTATGCAGGTAGGAAAACGCATGTTTGATAATACTGATTTCAAGAAGAAGTTCAATGACATAGTTTGGAACATATCATTGAGTACAAAGACGTTTGAGAAAAGATGGGCAGAGATAATGAAGGAATTCAAGTTGGAAGAACATCCATGGTTCACGCATATGTATGATATCAGGTCTACATGGATACCAGCTTACTTCACAGACTTACCGATGTCGGGTTTGATGAGAACCACCTCAAGATCGGAAAGCGAAAACTCATTCTTCAGCAATTTCACAAGTGGTGGAGCAATGTTGATTCAATTTATGATGTCATATGAGTCTGCCATGGAGAGGCAGGGGAGTAGGCTAGAGGTTCTCGACCACCAGACGCATAACAAGAGACCACCGCTTCAAACCCCTCTTCTTATTGAAGAACACGCTTTCAATGTTTACATGCGTACCATTTTCTTGTTAGTGCAAAAAGAAATATATTTGGGAAGTTGGCGGTGTTCTCGGCATTCCGTAACCTCAGGGATGCAAGGATGTGATGTGATTGTGGTTAAAGAGATTAGGGAAGTTAAGAAAAACATACAAAAAGTGGTGGTCGGCAAAAAGAAAGACAAGAATGTTGAAGTGGTTGAAGACATCAAAACTGTGGATCCAGAAGAAGCTGAAGATGAAACCGAAAATGAAACAGGGATGGGAAGCACAACCAAAACTGTGGAAAAAGAATATACTTTCCAGGTATGCTACTCAAAAACTCACTTAGCACATTTACTTACACATGGGTAGGTACATCTGATAATATATGCTACGCATCGGTAAGACAGTTTATTAGAATTTTTTAGATGTAACAACGGGTCCTATTCTCTTGTGTGACATTAAGGTGACACATAACAAGCAAAATGGAACCACTGATTGTAGCTGCATGACTTTCACAAGATATGGATTTTTATGCCGACACATATTTTGTGTGTTCAAGAGCTTACATGTTCAACAAATTCCAGAAAAATACATCCTAAGAAGGTGGAAAAAGGATTTGATACCTCCAGGAATGAGAACACGAAGATATATTGGAGAAGGTGGGTCAAGTGAAGAATGTGAGAGGATGGGAAATGAGTTGCATTTTATGGTAGATGTTTGTGTAGATATATTGCAGAAGGATGAGGAAAAGCCGTCTCATTTTGTTGAAAAAGTCAGGGTGCTAAAAGATGAGATAGAGGCTGCACATTCAAACTCAAGATCAAACGATCATGATGAGGCAATAGAGAGATTCTTAGGAGTTACCAAGCCAAGTAACAATGATGTTCAAAATCCACCTGTTTTACCATACAAGGGATGCGGAAAAGACAGCAGGTTAAAGTCTCTAAACGAAAAGGTGACTGAAAAATATCTAAAGCCAAAAAGAAAGTGCAGAAAGTGTGGGACATTGACAAGTGATCACGACGCAAGGAATTGTGAAAAGAAGAAAGCAGAAAAAGCTAAAGCAGAGGCAGTGGCTCAAGCTCTTGAAAAACTTGAAAAGAATTAATCAATTGGATGTTTGAATTAGAAGATAGATAAATATATAAAAAAGATGTAATTCATTGATACTTTTTTCTTTTTCTTTTTTCCAAATGTTCAAAAATAATGTCCTACACATGCTTAAGAACTTGTGTGAGCAATGTAATTGGATGATTTACTCTAGCTACTTGATCTTTTGTTACTTGAATGAAATTCAATGTAAATTTAGGTTTTCAATGTGAAAGTTGTGGGTAAGTCCGATCTACACATGTGTAGGAAAGACTTGAAACTGGTGAATTATATAACCTACCCATGGGTAAGTAAAACCTGCCCATGGGTAAGTTACTTATGAAGTTCAAAATTGTTAACCAGAACTGACATGTTTATAACTTACACATGGGTAAGTACAAATTACACATGGGTGAGTTTATAAACTTACACATGGGTAAGTCCGATCTACACATGTGTAGGAAAGACCTGAAACTGGTGAGTTATATAACCTACCCATGGGTAAGTACAACCTGCCCATGGGTAAATTACTTATGAAGTTCAAAATTGTTAACCAGAACTGGCATGTTTATAACTTACACATGGGTAAGTACAAATTACACATGGGTAAGTTACCTAAAACCCTAAAATGCTAAACCCTAAATGCTAAATCCTAAAAAACCTAAAACGGATAAGGGTTCCCGCTCTAGGGTTTAGGGTTTGAAGCCCGAGGGTTAGCCGGCTAACCTTCGGGCTTCAAACCCTAAACCCTAGAGCAGGATGTGGTAGGGGAATGACGCATTCTAAAACCCTAAAATGCTAAACCCTAAATGCTAAATCCTAAAAAACCTAAAACGGATGAGGGTTCCCGCTCTAGGGTTTAGGGTTTGAAGCCCGAGGGTTAGCCTATCGGCTAACCCTCGACCTTCAAACCCTAAACCCTAGAGCGGGATGTGGTAGGGGAATGACGCATTCTAAAACCCTAAAATGCTAAACCCTAAATGCTAAATCCTAAAAAACCTAAAACGAATGAGGGTTCCCGCTCTAGTGTTTAGGGTTTGAAGCTCGAGGGTTAGCCTATCGGCTAACCCTCGACCTTCAAACCCTAAACCCTAGAGCAGGATGTGCTAGGGGAATGTTCAAAAATAATGTCGTACACATACTTAAGAACTGGTATATTTATAAATTACACATGGGTAAGTATAACCTATAAATGTGTAGAAAGACCTGTAACTGGTGAGTTGTATATCATACACATAGGTAAGTACGACCTGCCCATGGGTAAGTACGACCTGCCCATGGGTAAGATGTATAATGGAAGTAAAAAAGAGAGTTCTGCAAAGGAAATTAGATTTGAATTCATCAAAGATACAGATTGTAAATCATAAGTTTCAGCATTAAACACAAGTTCAAAGATAGCTTCATTAAAATCATACGTCCCAAGCTAAAACATCAAAATAACAAGATTAAAATCAAAGTCTAACAGTACCAAAAAGTATTAAACAACCAAGTTCACCAGCTACAAAGGATCAAAATGCATATTAGAGGCAACAACATTACGAATCGCCTCCTTGCCCCTAGGAACATGATACGACTCCTTGAACACCTTTAAATATTCATGAAATTTATGTTTGAGAATGTTCTCTGAATGGCACAAAATCTTGGTGCAGTATTTCGCCCTTAGGTTAGAAAGCTGAATTTTCTGAGTAACGTCACCACTTGCACGCTCCCTCTTAAATCCAATGTCCCAGTCTTCACGTGCTTGGCCAACATATGTGTCCATATGACACATCAAAAACACCCCACAGTCTGAAATGTTGTTTTTGGTCCTCCACTTCATCTTCATTATATTATGCTTGACCTTGTTGATACTGTCTGCTTTGGGATGACCATATTTTCTCAAATGACAAACAAATAGGTCATGCTGAAACAAAAAGCGACAAGTACTATGTAAGAAATCAAACTTGGCATTGTAAGCCTAAAGATGCACAAAAATCGATACTTACGACAACATCACAGACTTGTTTGTATTTCACATCATATTCATCACATGAAGCACTATTATCAATTATGGTGAAGGCAGCCCTTGCAAGATTAAAGACAACGAGGTAGTAGTGCTCAAATGCAAGAATCGGGAAAAAAACCTGCATATTCAATATAACGTATGCTGAGCAGTTATCGTACACATCTGAAAATCAAAGGAGGTATTGCTAAAAACCAGAAACCACAGAAGTTCTTACAGTTTCAAAATTCTTCATGTCTAGGAACTGAGTATTACGACGCAATACCGACTGCATATTCGATTCAAAAATCTCGAATGCTTTTTCAAGAGTCAACGTTCCGTCCCACATATTAGATGTCTGGTTTAAAAAACTAGTTTAGTACCATAAAAGGTGCAAAAAGAAAAAGTAAAAAAAAAAAACATAAATTAACTTTAACAAACAGCTTACAATTGTTGTGGAATACAAAAACAATCTAGTGGGTATTCCTCCATTGACCTTTTGTTCTTCAAGAAGTATGAGACTCCAAACATCAATAACAGAAGCATGCACAGGAACTCCAGGTGCCAAACTTTCCAAATGGGCACGGGTTAAATAATGGCCAGTTTTTGTTTCAAATACAAACTCCCTAACAAGAATAAACAATAAAAACATAATAAATTGAAAACATGTGAATACATATAAAAACATAGAACTGTAAAATGAAACTATAAAACTACACACGTGCAAAAGAATAAACTTACATGGCTTCACCTTGAAGAACAAAGAAACTGCCAGAAAGTTCAAACTCAAATTGCTCAAGGGACGTAGTGACATCAGTAACCATACCCTTATACGGAGAACGAAAGTATTTTGAAGGTTTTAACATCCGTTTCTTAGCATCCTCTAACTTCGCATTCTTTGCATCATCATTACCCTTTGAAGGTTTCTCCATCCGCTTCTTAACATCCTCTAGCTTCGCATTTTTTGGATCAGCATCATCCTTTTTCGACAAAGCAAAATTAGCAGAAACAGATACCGGGGAAAAACGAGTGACAATGCGATTACTAGGTTTCGGGGAAGGAGTAATGAAATCCTGAGACAGATGAAGAGAAAAACTCGGAGCATAATCTGTAGCACAACGGCCTAGTTTGATTTTAGGCACACTTTTATCAATGTTATCAAGAACCGTATTAAGAGCGGGATCATTCAACCACTCGTCTCCATTTAAACCATCATCTTCACCCGCAGAATTGGCAAAATGTTGTTTATCTTCATTTTCTGTTGACTTCTCGAAATTGGTACCATCAGGAACATCTTTTTGGTTATCAAAAACATCATCATCAGTATTCTTAGTATTCTCACAAAAACCATCAGATTTCTGATCATTACAACCCTCTTCATTACATTCAACATTACCACCATCAGCATAATCACATGGATCTTGGACATACTCATTGAATCTTTGATCATCAGCAGTTGGGATTTCAGTTTTTGAGTGTCTTAAAAATTCTTCAAACTTATCCTTCAAACCTAAAAGCTTCACATCATCAGGAAACAATGAGACCCCCTTATTCAATGTAGAATCAAGCTGAAGAACAATTTCCTGAACCTTTGAATAGATTTCCTGAAATGTAACAGAAACATAAAGTATTAAGAATGTAATAAAAAAAAATGATCCTACACGTGTGGAGTTGCTACACATGGGAAGGTAACACTTTAACATTTGTATGACAGTGCTACACCTGTGTAGGTCATAAATTACACATGTGAAGGTGATAAAAGGTTTACCTCTACAGAAGAGTCAACCGATGCACAAGTAGTGGCAAGAAGATTAACACCTTGATCAACTTCATCCTTTGATAAAGGAGGCTGCAAAGGAAGCTTACCGAAATTTCCATTAGCTTTAAGCTCCGCCTCAACTCGCTGTGCCAAGTAAATACGATTCCAGCACTTGATGGCTGGTCGTGAGCGAGGAACCGGGAAACTTTCACAAATGGTGGAATCAACATAAAGCAACTGCATCATCGTGTAAACGACGTTAAACACACAAACACATAAATAAAAGGCAAAAACGTAATAAAAACAGAATATTACTTGCAAAAACGTCATCGGCCCAGACCAATGTGTATCCTTAGGCAGTGGCCATCTCTTCTTACATCCTTCCATATGACGAATCAGAAAATCAAACCAATCAATCAACTTGATGTCGGTATCTTCTGTTATGCGGTCAAGAATTGCCTTTTGACAGCCAACAGTGTAAGCACCACTCGCATCCAAAGTGACCATCGTGCCGACAAAAAGCATTAAGAAATTAAGCTTGAACGATAAACCAACCTCATCAGAATGTTTGAGAACATGCGCAACATGATTAGGACGAACATATGCCAAACCAAAATCAGATTTCCATCGATCAGAGAAAGATTTTTCATCATCACCAACATTCTTTAATGGCAACGAAAAAAGATTTATATCACCCATTGAGATCCCGAGAATATCACGAACAGCTTCACGATTGATATTAATGGAAACAGAATCAAAAGTGATCTTCAAACCTTCTACATCTAACTTATCAACAACAAAAAAGCCTAACGAACCAGGGAGAGTGTCGAGTTTCATAGCCCGAAACCTACCGAAACCTATCTCTCTAATAACCCTTTTCTGTTGTTCTTTGATATTAGACAAAACTTCAAAAAGCAAGTTAGGAGATAACCTAGTCCTAACACTAGGAAGAATGTCAACTTTCAACTTCTGAGTCCTTTGTTTAACATTGTCTCCCTTTTTTGAACTTCTTATGGACTTTTTACTCTTAACCGACTTCTCAACAACCTTTGAAACATCTTCAGTGTCTCCCTTTTCTGGAATTCTCTTGGACTTTTTACTCTTAACCGACTTCTCAACAACCTTTGAAACATCTTCAGTACGACGTTTCTTCGACCTGTGAGAAACATCTCCTGTATCAGTTTCAATCAGCCGTTTGTTTGTTTTAACGGACTTAGAACGACTGACACTGTTGGATTTATCAGCTTCAACAGGCTTGACGATGGAAACCTTCTTCGCACGCTTTGATGACACAAAATCAGAATCAGAAGAAGACTCAGAAACGTCGGCAACCTTTTTAGAAGATTTTGATTTCAGAGATTTCGGTTTCGATACATCTTTTTCATCAGTTTTATCTTGCGGAACTATAATAAAAAAAATAAATACATATAAGCAAATAATCAAAAAGCCACAACTAGACTAAAACAAATAAACCTAAGCAATATAAGCAATTAAAATGAGAAATTTACACATGTGTAGCAAGACTTTATCCTTAGCCAATTAGATCAACAACAAATATCATAATCATTATTAAAACATCGTCAACTGCTCACAGTTAAAGATTTCTAAAAGTAACTACCTACACATATGTAACTAACTAAAAAATAAGAAATAATCAACAATGAAAAAAATACATCAACTAATAACGAATCAACAACAATAACCAGAAGAATAACAGCATAAAAATGTCTAAATAAGTAGGAATAAAAACCATCAACTACACAAAAATCATATACAATCATCAATTAAATAAAACGTAAAAATAAATGTAATGAAAAAAACCGAAATGCATACCAGGAGATTTAGATCGTTTTGCAGACCTCTTCCTCATCGTAACCCTAACTTGATCGGGAAAAAATATTTCAAACCCTAATTTCAATCGGATTTTAAAAATAAGATACTTTTCACCGGAATCTGTAGTAGTATTTGATAATACGAAGATAGAAAACGGAAATTAATCAAAAATCATGGATAAAACACGATCAAAAATGGAGAAATAACTGGCGAAGATTACTATGTGTGAAGAAGGTTTGAGAGAGAGGGGCGGAGGAAACAAGGGGTGAGGAGACGAGAGAGAGGTGTTTGATGGGGGTGGGGAAATTACAAAGATACCCTTTCAATTAGACACGGGGGAAATTTTTGATCTAATCTCAGTCGTCCAAACTTTTTGATCCAAGGGATGTGGTTAGTTCCTGGGTTCTTTTTTTTTTGTTAGTTCTTAATTTACCCTCCCTCTATATATATATATATAAACTATCAGTCCATCGTACGACCTGAAGATTAGTAAAATCATATATACCATTCTGGCTATATCTGTATGAGCTCAAATTCGACTAAAGTCATTAATTAAGTTTAGCTATTTTATACATGTATATATCGTATTATATTTATAAGGATACCAAAAATAAAAACTGTTAATATTATTATCAAACCATGTTTTTACGTTGATTGACACCTAATTGGATACGTTGCAGCTTAAGAGTACAATTTTTGTTTAATCATGAGGTAACTCATTTTTATATATTTTATATTTATATTTATATATTTTATTTTATATATAGTAAAAAGAAAGTAATGTAAAAGACTTTAAATAAAATGTTAATCTGAATATCCAATGCTTCTTTCGAAAAGCAGAACAATGAAAAAGCCATCAATCTAAATAATATTGAAATATAATATCCCTCCATTTGTAATCTAAAAAAATTGAGATACCGCCAATTTGCTCCCAAAAAATTGAAAACCCACATACATCTCTCCATTTTATTTGGATCAGCCTCCATTAGACCAAATATCCCAAAAAATTGAAACCCCATTCTTCTCTTAGACTATTAGGAGGGTAGGCATTCTCCTTTTTTTTGAATGCCCTTTTATCACTCATAAGTTGACACGTGACATTTTACAATCATTGGAGGCTTTCCCTCTTTCTTGGGGCATTCCCTCCAAGGGCGGTTTTTTTTTATTTTCTTATTATTTTTTATTTTTTAATGACCAGTTTTTAAATTTAAACTTTTTCACCTATAAATATATTCACCCTCTCATTCCAAAACCATAACTAAAAATTCAAAAAAATCCACATACCACACACACACCTATAACCATAAACTTTGGGCGAGGGAGAACACGAAATGAACAACCCATCCTATCGGACAACCGCAACCCACACGAGGCAGAGGAAAGGGGCAGAGCACGAAGGCAAACCGGGCAAGAAAAAGCACGAGGCGAATCAAGTCGTGCTCCCGTTCAATCACCCATTCGTGCTCCCATTCAAACACCCATTCAGCCTCAGCATGAACCTCGTGGGTTACACCCACGACACCTTCATTTCACCTTGACGGCGGAAATCTGTCCGACCAAACTTGAAACCAACGAACGACATGACTGATGAAGAATTCAACGAGATTTATGATGATACCATGGCTCAAATTGAAAGCGGAGAACTTCGGCCAGTTGCATATGGTCAGAACCGAATTCATTATGACGGGAGACCTGAAGGATACGAGACCGACCCTGGTGAAGAATACGTCAACGACTTTCTCTTGGAAGAGGAAAATTATTACTATGAGTACCAGCGCCGTAATGACGGTGACAGTGACATTTCATCGACCGATTCCCTTTATGGTTGGCGTTAAGTGGTTAACTCGCGTTAGTGTTTAATTTGAATTTAATTTGATTGTGTTAAGTGTTTTGTGATGTTTTAATTTCATGTGATGTGTTTAAAAAAATGTGTACTATAGAAAAAAAAAAGGGCTTTAACCATTGATAACATTTGAAAATGTCATTGATCGCTTTACCAAAATGAGTATTTGTAAAACAAAAATTTTTAGTCCCCACTTACTTAAAATTCTGATCTGCAGTGCTGATACTTGCCTTAATTTTGGTAACAAATATTCTCAATCAAATATTAACTGTGCACAGTGACTTGCAATAATTGAATCCTGAAGAAAGATCAGGAAATAAACTACCTTTCGATTGAGATTGCAACCACATAGAATTAATCAAACTAAATGACTTAAAACAATTTGTAATGATCATTGTTCACATCAAGAGGTTGCCTTGAAACTTATGAAGAATATATCATATGAAATGGACATGACTAGGTGATTATAAAAATAAGGGATAAGTATCCTGGAATGTAACAAACTTTAGACAAATGTCTATAGTAGTAAATAACTAAAGTTGTGTGTATTGTATGTAAACAACTTTAAAAAATGTTTATTGTATGTAAGAAAACATACGTGACAACCATATAGAGGTGCCACTTGTCTGATTTTAATTGGTTGAATACATTTTCTTACATACAATAAACATTATTTTCGAGTTGTTTACATACAATACACACAACTTTAGTTATTTCCTATGATAGACATTCATTCAAAGTTTTACATTACAAGATCCTTATCCCTAAAAATAACTCAAAACTGCTTCATTGACAAAATTGATTTCGACACTTCAATTGGGTGGAAAAAGGAGTTCAGGGAACTTGAAAGACTTAATTAGATGATGGGGATAAATGACCGTAAGTTTTGAATAAGCTCATTGGCGTTCAAACGCCATGCCCCAAACCAAAGGGTCACCGCCAAAAGGAGGGAATGGCTGTTGGTGCGGTGCCATGTTGGAATCGGGGTCGAGGTCACCACCCATACGTGATGCTCTAAGTCTAAAGATTATTTTGAGAGGTGTCTTGTCAACCGTGTAATGACTTTATATGGGTGATGATAAAATCACAATAGTTCTTTTATCATATACAACAAATATTTTGAAGAATTAGCTAAACTTGTAATATACAACGACAATAACTAAACTCAATCCCAGTGTAAACGAGGCATGGGGGATGGGGTGTAAAATAAACTTAGAGAGGAAGGACATTCGGCCAAATAAAGGTGACCGAAACAAAGTGAAAATAATGAGTGACCCTTACTTGTGGGCCGTGTATCACCTGAAATTAAGGAAAATAAGATAGGGTGTAAAACATAACAAGACTCATATATGAATGAAAAAATGTTATAACATGTAAAAAATACATATAATTTAATACATTCACATGTGAATTATACAAAAAAAAAATTCATTTATATATGAGTGGAAAGTTAAATAATATATGATTTAAGCAGACATTAATTTTGTAACCATATAGATTTGAAGAGACATTAATTTTATTACGATAATAACTTTTACTAATCTTTAGGCCGTTCGATAGATGGATAGTTTCAAATATATATATCAAAGCTAAATATCAAAATAAAAAATAATAAAACAGGTAAAAAAAATAAACAAAACATGAACAAAACAAATTTAAAAGAATTAAAAACCGTACCCTTTTGTAATTGAAAAATAAGTCATAATCAAACTACAAAAGACAACAACTAAATTAAAAGAGATGGAAAAATAAATATATTATAACATAACAATTCAATATCAAAA
Source organism: Erigeron canadensis (assembly GCF_010389155.1). Lineage (NCBI taxonomy): Eukaryota > Viridiplantae > Streptophyta > Magnoliopsida > Asterales > Asteraceae > Erigeron > Erigeron canadensis. The sequence continues at coordinate 6,125,077 of NC_057765.1, read as the reverse complement.
AATAAACAAAAAACAAAATTAGAGTTGATTATATAAAAAAACCATATGTTTTTTTTTTTTTTTATAAATTTTACTTAACTTGATTATATTGTTGGTAGAGCTCAGAGTAAAAAATAAATAAAACTTGTAATTTTGACCATCTAAAATCAAAATCCTTTAAATCTTAACCATTCAAATTGAAAGTCAACTTTAACTAATTATATATAATAACTATTTTATTTTAAATAATTTAAATGTATATTCTTGTAATTATATATGGTATTTATTTACTACATGCAAAATTATTTTCAAATGACTGTACGTCTATACCACAGGGCACAAACAACATGGATACAAAAGCCCAAAATAGATGATTAAAGTCATATCTTCTATCTGTTCTATATCATTACGAAAAGCACAACATGTTCATTTCAACTTAAAATGTCAAAAATTTTAATAAAAAGATGAAGAAATAATATGCTTTTTACATTAAATTTAAAAATCAAACTTATTTTCTTTCCAATCGCAACAAGTATTTAATGTTTTTTTCTTTTTGGAAGAAGTTATTATTACTTTAAACTTTAACTAAAGTAAAAAAAAAAAAATTTAAAAAGAAAGCTATTAAATTTTAATTTATAAATTAATATAAATTCATTAAGCTATATAAAAGGAGTTTTTTTTTTTGAACATTAAAAGATATAACTTTTATTGCAATCAAACTAGCGAGCAACTATGAGTTACATAGCAATAAAGCAGGGAAAGTAACAAGTAATTGATTAAAAGCTAAACTATTCCATTGGTGCCACGTAATGTATAGTGAGGAAGATCTATTGGATAACCAAAAAAAGCTTGTCGTCTTGAGGTCTTTGAAGGCAAAACGAGTGGATGGTTGTTTGTTGTTGAAGATTCGGTCGTTCCTACACTTCCAAATATAAATATTTGCTTAGTTATGAACGAACATGAACGAAACCCTTGTTCATTCATTTACGTTTGTGAACATTCGATAATCTGTTCGTGACCGTTCGTTCGTTTATGTTCATGAACCGTCGTTCGTGAACAATATTCGTGAACAATACTTTGTTTATGTTCGTGAACATTTGTTCGTTATGTTCATTTACAAATATAAATATTTGCTTTATATAATATATATTATTAATACCTAACTATTTAAGAAAAAATTTAAATAAAAGTACTTAATTTATAAATATTTCGTTCGCTTGTGTTCGTTCATTAGTGTTCGTTCGTTTGTGTTCGTGAACACTCATTCATGAACACAAACGAACGAACATGAACAAGCATTTTGTTCGTCAATCTGTTCGTGAACCGTTAGTTAAACGAACGAACATGAACAAGGTCACGTTGTGTTCGTTCAGTTCGTTTACAGCCCTAACCCCGGGTGACCCGATAAATATATATGTTGATGGGTTGAGAGGTCAAATAAGTTGATTTTGGGTTAAGTGGGTTGATTTTAGGTCAAATTGGTCAAACGTGTTATTGTTGGGTTAGGTAGGTTGGCATATCAAATGGCTTAGTATTGGGTCAAGATTGGGTGGTTTGCATATCAAATGGGTTGATTTTGGGTTTGGTGAATCAAATGGGTTGGTATAAGTATCATATAAATTTAAATATTTTTGATTTGACGGGTTGACTTATTAACCCAAAAATTCAACCTGACCCCAACCCAAAAAAATCAAGTTGGAGGGTTACTGGGTCGAGATTTCACAACCTTAACCCAACCCAGATTTTTGATTCGGTTTCAAGTCGAATTTCCTGTAAGGTCAAGTATTGATAATCTTAATTAATATATAATAACCCGACTCTATATATGTTATATCGAAAAATGTACAAAAATAAGTTTAATGGGTAACCCAGTTACCCACCGGGTATTAATCTAGTTAAAGATAGGAAGGAGGGGAATAATATGAACAAAAATGATTAATAAAAATTTAGGTTGTATGTTGAATAAATTATTAGGAAAGTTTTAAGGATACTATATATCATTGAAACTTAAAAAGATTTGTTTTGATAAATAAAGATTTATTTATAGTTTTAAATATAATTTTTTATTTAATAAGTAGGTAAAAAAAAAAAATCTAGAAAAAAAAAAATCTAGAATAAAGGATAGAGCTTTAGAGTAAATAGGAGAGAGTTTGGGTCAATCTTCTCTTTTAGTTATAAATCAGATAACACAAAAATCAGAAATAATTCATTTTTTGGAAAATATGTTTCTTGATGGATGAGTTACTTTGATCGAGTAATCCGGGTGTTGATCTCGACGGTCTTTGATGTGAACACAGGCTCAAGTTCAAATCAGGAGTCAACTCGTGTAGTTGTTTTAGCCTACCCTCTTTCCTATCATTCATGTATCATTCTTTGTTCACATCTTATGCATTTTAATGGCTAATTAGGATCATTCAGGGATTACTGGAATCTCATCCTAGTGGTATCACCCGAAAACCTTATACATATATACCCCTATAATTAAGGAAAACTCATATTTATTGTTTCATGTGAGATTTGAAACCAAGAACTCGCCATTATTAAAATTATCCGGTGTCTTACCTCAACAACTTGAACTAAAGGTCATTGACTTGTGTTTTAAGATGACCCTGAACTAAAAAGGCAACAAAAATTTTGACCCTTAAAATAACTAGAGTCTCTTTAATAACCAACCACAAACAAAATTGCAGTTCTATGCATTTTATTGAGAGTGAGATATGCCCATTCCATCTTTCTCAAAATGAATGGATTTTTCATGAAAGACATTTGAAGATAGCATTGATATTCTTTTCGTTTAGCATAAACTTATGAATTATGTGAAGAATGTTGCAATTGAAGAGAATAGTATATGAGTGCAAGTTTGATCTTGGAAACAAGGTTTTTTGTACATATTAGTCCAATGCTTGATGAAAAATGCGGAAGAAACAAGCAATAGACGTATGTACATATATGTGTGTTTTCACTTCTTATGAAACTTGTTAAACGAATGATGCGTACTTATGTAGCACTCAACAATTGGATGATCAAATCGTCCACGATACGTGATAACAATATATGACGTTGATTGAAGGTTTCTGATTATTACTTGTGATGTGCTTTCCTGTAAAGAACTATCCTAGCAATTCTTCATACCAAGTACAAAGAAACACCGATAAATACCGCAACCACACGATGTTCTAGTTATGGACAACTTTTTTATCTTGACAAGTTAGGTATAGAAATGACTAAAAGACCATGCCAATGAATCTATATAGCTTAAAAATTGAGTTATATATGATCTATCAACTAGAGATTATAGGTATTCTAGGAGAGCTATGTACCGAAACTTTAAGCTATGGTTATATTCCACTTGTTGCAAAAATAGAAACTTGAAAAGATTGAAAGTTCTATTGTTTACAAAATTGAGGTATGATGCATATATCATATCTACTTTTCATGTATGTTTGTACCCAAGTACAATTGATTACTCACAATGATTTGAGTCCATGTGATCAAGATGCATTTCATATTGAAATTGTGTTTTTTGATTGTCTCATGACAGCAAAGTCACTCAAAGAAACACAAAATAGTATAGAATGCATCTTGACAATAAATAAAAACATAACAATGTTTATAATAATAAATATAAAAAAGTAAAATTCTTGAAGTATTTTAGATAAAATATGATCTGACAAGCTAACATTTTTCTTTAAAAAAAAAGTTGTTCGCTAAATTATGATGTTAACATGACTATATAATTATTTTCAAAGAAAAATAGTACCCATATTATATTATTGAGTTTAGAGCATATTGATAGTTCATTTTTTAATACATTATTTTCTTCGGACACATCAAGTAATTATATGTCTATCCGACATTTCATATTTTTATGATATTGCCGGAACATCATATTTTAATATTTCACGATGATTAAATGAAAATCCTATCAATTTTGACATTTTTTCTAACATTGCAAGTAGATCTCACAAATTTACATTTTTTCTAATATTGCAAGTAGATCTCACAAATTTCATTCATGGCTTTACTCATTTAATAAATTTTCTTGAGTTAACGAGAAGTCTATGACACTACACAAGTTTGTTAATCTTATATTAATTAACTAGACAAGAAAGTATGAAAATTAATTAAAGAACAAGAACAAGAGTGAGAATTCAAGAACACAATCATGCAAGTGTAATCATATGTATCATTGAATAAACAATGAATACATGATCGATATTACAACTTGACTTATAAGCATGCAAATGAAATTATAGTTGTTAAGTTTAGACTAACTAGAAACTCTAACGATTACAATTAAGAGATATGAAAGACACAATTTTTAAGTGGCAAACACTTTGTGGTGACAAAACACACGTGTTGTAGGTGCCTGTGTTGCTTTATATATGGGAAGAACTAGAGCAACATAACTGTGTATTGATGTTGAAGGGATGGTGGTTGTCAATTCCTCATTGGTCTGAAGTCCTTGCGACAGACACATCTCATCTTCTTTACCAAACCTGACATGAAAGAGAAATCCACTCTTTTCTTTCCAACTACGCACACCTTTGTTATATAAGGTACATTACCGTTGGAACAACCACTATGTAACTCTTGTCTTTTTCTTGTTTAAATTCTTCCCGCCTTGACTAACAATTTGGATAAGGATGCATTGTTGGCAAAGAGTCACTGGACTCGCTGATGAACTCTCATCAGTGACCAAGTCTGGTCAGCGAATCAGTGACTCAACAGTCTATGTAACCTCGTACTTATTTTCCAAAGTCTTTGAAGAAAGTTAAAAATGGTTATTGATACACCTTTGTGACACTGGCCATTTTTACATCCTTTAAAACAATCTATTGGCTGAAAAGTCATAGATAAAACCAGTTTAGAGATAAGCTTTGTACATCTCTCGTTGACAAATGGGAAATCCTAAAAATAGTAATCGTAATTTTTAGGTCACACAATTAATCATTTTGATTTTTAGCCGTGTATTTAAATGGATTATTTTTATCCGAATATCATTCTTTTTTGAACAAACACTAAGAACACGAACACCATTTTATACTTCTTCCAATCTCAAAAGACTGAAAACTCACTTTCTCAAACCTAAGCATCCCTTTCACAAACCAAAGCATTCCTTTTTTCACATTCCAAACTAATATCATTGTACTTCAACCGATATTGCATGATGAATGTGGTTCTCATATATATCATGAGGGGATAAAAGAGAGCTAAAATGGTTGAAAGAATGAAACAACATAGAAAGAGTTCAAGAATGATTTATGAGATTATTCAAGAAGGATTTAATTATAAGATTATGATATAAAAAAACAATGAGTGTGAGTACGTAGAAGCATGAAAGAAAATGTAATTACATTACACATACTAGATCTAATCCACCAATAAACCTTCAATCAAGCTCAAACTAATTCATTACAATGATTATCGTATTCCCGTATCCCACTCTCTTTTTATATATATACATACATAGAAACTAATGAAAAGTGCACCAAAATGTATATAACTAAAATCGAAAAGTTATAGTGTACATGAATTATCGGAAACCTCTATTGTATGTACGAACTTAGTAAAAATGTTCAATTTTTGTAAAATGATATATGTGCCACCTCATATGAGCTGCCACGTGCAAGTTTTTGATTCGTTAGTCATAGTTAGTTACATAACATGAACCTTTTTATAAAGTTCATACATACAATAGAGATTCTGATAGTTTGTACACACTATAACTTTTCGATCTTAGTTATTTACATTTCACACACTTATCTTTAAAAACTATGAACAAAATTGTTTTCCATGCAAAATATACTCGTGATACGAAATTTTACTCGTACTACGTTTGGACAGTTATTTGTCAAACTTTTAATTACATGTAACAAGCATAACTTTAATTACATGTAACAAGCATAACTTTATGTTGTTTTCTAAAAGCATTCCAGCAACGATGTCATTTTCTTTACTTTTTCTTATCTAATTTCAATCTCTATATAAAGCTACTGATCTCAATTATATCATGCACTTCTCAACTCGTATTACCATGAGTTTCCTTAATCTACATCAACCTGATCAAAATGATCTCACATCATCATCATCATCATCTTCTTCTTCTTCTTCCTTTTTGTCTTCGTTGCAAAACGCAGATCAACGTGTTTTCTCATGCAGTTATTGCCGAAAAAAGTTCTACAGCCCACAAGCATTTGGAGGCCACCAAAATGCGCACAAGCTAGAAAGAACCTTGGCCAAGAAAAGCCGAGAGCAGAGCTTAGCTGCTAGACATCAGCCAGGGTCGAACCATGTATCATCTACGTGGGATTCTAATGGTTCGACCCATGATGGACACGTTCAACCCTCAATGGTACTTGAGGTTCAACATCAAGAACGGTTTGATTCGACCCTCCATAAGGGTGAAAGTGATCTTGACTTGTCCCTTAAACTTTGATCAAGCTAGCTACTCCTTTGACCACTAATGTGATATAGAACATGATAATTTATATGTTCCAATAAGTTTTATTTGGATTTTTAAAGTATATAGACCGATATCTATATATATCTATGATTACTGTTATATATATCATCCAACACATAAACCTACAAACTTATACAATACAATTAGAAGAGTCACTCACTCATACTCTCCTTACATTTTATCAATTCACTCATTATTTTATTTTTAACAGAATTTTCATAATTAGATCTTCTAGCAAGTTGCTAGAATCAAATGTACAAATAATGAATCATAATTAGTTATTACACAAAGGGGTGCAAATCCAATTTGTCCAACTAGTCCTAAAACATTTACTTCTGTTTAGAGCCATTTAGAGAAAGAAGCCAATCTGATCAAATGCACTTGTATATATAGAGAAATGATAAAATGTAACACCCCGCTAAAGCGGAATATACGGGATGCACAGACAAGTACAAATGCACACAGTACAAGTTCAACACAGCCATTAAGATTAGTCAAAGATCAAGAGAACAAAGTCATTACAAATCATAATTAAGTCTAGATCAGAAGTACAAATGTTGTTACGGAATATAACTGAATCAGAATAGCCAAATTCATGGGACAGAACAATTGTCTCATAGAACAGTACTTGAACTGGAATAGCAATAAGGCCTTCATAGCTCCAGGACTTGTATGCACGAACCGTCACCAAAAGGATGAGCTTAGAACGGAAGACTCTTATGCTAAAGATCTAGTACCTAGCCTGAAAAGCATGTAAGTTCGAAGGTTAACTACGAAAGTAGTTGGTGAGATTCACATAAAGTACTTTATAAATATACATAGTACTGGTATGCATAAAAGTCAAGTCATATAGTCTGAACGGCTGTCAAATGTACCTTGCTGTAATAACAATAGTTTAGAATCTGTAATGTACTTAATATGTATGTCTATTATTACTGCTAATCCGCTTGGCCATAATGAGCTATGATAAATCAGGGAACTCATGTACTCAGATAGTCTATAAGTATGAACTAGGTCAGAACCGGTGACCAGAACATGTGATCAGATCAGGTGATCAATAAGTCTAGGTAATATGCATTCTCCTGTCCTGAGGAGAATGAGGATGGGCCTACCCTAACAGCGCTGTCCATATACCCACGGTCCATTCCCAGAACTGGTGGGAGATGAATTGATAGCAGTAAATCATAGGTCTCGTACATAGACTACAAGTACATACAAGAATGTATTCAAGATCCTGCCCATTCAAGATCTAGAACACACATTTAGAAAATAAGTATCATAACATAAATAGTCTGTCTGTAAATAGTCTGTCTGTACGTAGTCTGTCTGAAAATAGTCTGTTTGTCTCAAGATAGTACATAGTACAGTCAAGAAGATATATATATATATATAAGTCTGTATATATATAAGTACAAAATAGTTTTCATGCTTTTCAGTCCCCGATAAAGAACTTTTAAAAATGTACGAAGAGGGAATAAGTGAACTCACAGTGATCTGGTACAATATAGAGAACTAGTACAGTGAACAAGTACAAAGATAGATAAGTATATCTATCGAGATCCAATTACGCCTTGCCGAACTCCTATGCACATAATAACTATATAGAAGTACATGTATTAGTCTAAGTGATTATTCAAATCACAAATGTCCTTGATGAACTGATGATTTGGTCCTTTGAACATTTTTACTCAAAATAGTTTTAACTGGACTTTACGTACATGAACTGAACGAAGGTGAGCCTTAAGTCGGTTTGAACTGAGCTGAACGAATTTAGACCTTAAATTCGTTTGACTGAACCTTACGAATTTAATCATTAAATTCGCATGAACTGTTAGACGAAGTTGACTTTATTTTCGCATGAACCCCTTAAACGAATTTGTCTTTTATTTTCGTATGATCTGAACGGGTACGAAAATGGCCCCTAAATTCGCAAGCATTATTAAGTTCGTTTAATGACAGTAACATTTGAAATTTCATTTATGAAAACGAATTTAAAATTCGTTTGGAGAGAAACGAACATTATTTTCGTTGGAAGATACATAGACTGGACTTCGGGTGAGGGAAAAAGGGCTTATAAATTCGTTACAATGGGAAACGACCATTAAGTTCGTTTGGGCTCAATATTGAACGAAGTTATTTGTTAATTTCGTAAGGTGTGGATCTAAACTTAAGCTAATTTCGTTTTGAGCATGATAAATTCGTTTGATGATGCAGGCATACGCATCATAAGACTGAACTTTAACAAAATCACGGGTTTTGAAGATCAAGACATGTTACGACCCAAATTTGATCACAAAACAGTTACTAGACTTATTTAAACATAAACCCATCAATCTTTAACACGATTTTGACATCAAAATCGACCAAATCATCAAGAACACAAGTCTAAAAGTTTATTTTTAATTTCATCAAAACATAAGATTTGTTGTTGTTACCTCAAAACCGATTACAGAAACACGTCTTGATGATTACCAGGAAGCTAATGATATCAAAGATTTCACCCAAACCAACCAAAATCAGGAGATGAATTTAGTGTGTGTTTTAAGGTGTGGGGAGTGTGTGAAGAGAGGTAGGAGATGATGAATAGTAAACTTTTAGGGTTTTACACTTTCTATTTATACCTTACCATAAAAATGAAATTTCACAACTACAAGGACCATTTTGCAATTAATTTAGGCTGAACTCTTTTAGGAACTTTTAACATTTACGAACCGAACTTATTATATTATTGCACGTAATCACAAACTCGTCGTACAATATTAATATTTAGATCCAATTGAAGTTCATATAAGCTCATAATGAACATCTAAAGTACGTCTAGAACTCATATAAGTTAAACTGTCTGGCCGATCCAGTGGCATATGTACGTTTCTAAGAACTTAAATAGAACATTTCTGGGACGGTTGTTACATTCTCCCCCACTTGGAAGATTTTGTCCTCGAAATTAAGAGTCTCGTCGGTCAAAAAGATGAGGGTACTTCTTCTTAATGAAGTCCTCGCGTTCCCAGGTGTCATTATACCCGTGTCTAGCACTCCAACGTACACGAACTAGGGGTACGCGGCTTTGTCTTGTCTGCTTAGCATCTTTGTCTACGATTTCGATAGGCTCTTCGGTGAACTCGAGCCCTTCGTCTATGTGAACATCCTTAACAGGAATGATGGTTGGGTCGTTAGCCATGCACTTCTTAAGATTGGATACGTGGAACGTGTCATGAACATTGCCGAGCTCTAACGGTAGTTCCAGTTTGTACGCTACTGGTCCTACACGTTTAATGATCTTATATGGTCCTATGTACCGAGGCGCCAACTTGCCTCTCTTGCCGAACCGGGCAGTACCTTTCCATGGGGAAACTTTCAAAAGAACTTTGTCGCCCACCTCGAACTCAAGAGGTTTACGGCGTCTGTCTGCATAGGATTTTTGTCTGTCTTGAGCTGCCTTAAGCTTTTCCTTGATAACAGCTATCTTGTCTAGGGTGGTCTGCACAACTGGAAGCCTCATCCAGCTCCTTTCACCGGCGTCTAGCCAACACAGTGGTGACCGGCATTTACGACCATATAAAGCCTCGAACGGTGCACACTGAATACTCGTGTGATAGCTGTTATTGTACGAGAACTCGATCAACGGGAGATGTTTATCCCAACTCCCTTTAAACTCTAATGCACAAGAACGGAGCATGTCTTCCAGAGTCTGAATAGTGCGTTCGCTTTGCCCGTCTGACTGTGGGTGATAAGCGGTGCTCAGATTAAGTCTAGTACCTAACGCTTCTTGAAGTGATTGCCAAAAGTCGGACGTGAAGCGCGGATCACGGTCAGATACAATCGATAAAGGAACACCGTACTTAGTTACGATATCGTCTATATAGATCTCAGCAAGTCTCTCCAGTGAGTAGTCATCTCGAATAGGAAGAAAACGGGCTGATTTCGTCAGTCTGTCTACAATAACCCAAATGGAGTTATGGTTGTTCTTCGTACGAGGCAGTTTCATAATGAAGTCCATAGTAATGTCTTCCCATTTCCACACCGGGATTTCCAATTGCTTCAACAATCCAGAAGGTTTCTGATGTTCGATCTTGACTTTAGAACATGTCAGACATCTGCTGACGTACTCAAAGATCTCTCTCTTCATCCCAGGCCACCAATAGTCTAGCTTCAAGTTCTTGTACATTTTGTTCGCGCCTGGATGAATCGAGTATTTAGAACGGTGAGCTTCCTGCATGATGATCTCTCGAACACCATTAGCTGCAGGGATCCAAACTCGGCTCTTGAACTTTCTGACTCCATTATCATCAACTTCGAATTCCTGAGCGATGGGTCCTAACCGCTCAGCTTTTATACTGTCTTTCGATCTCAAGCCGAACTCTTGGCCTTCGATCACAAGTTGTCTCAAGTCTATACGATCTGCCTCCTTAATGGATAGGATTTTGACTCGTTCTTTTCTGCTCAGCGCGTCGGCTACTACATTCGCCTTCCCGGGATGGTACTTGATTTCACAGTCATAATCATTCAGCAATTCCACCCAACGCCTCTGTCTCATGTTCAACTCTTTCTGGTTGAATACATGCTGCAAGCTTTTGTGATCGGTAAAGATAGTACACTTGGTTCCGTATAAGTAATGCCTCCAAATCTTCAAGGCGAACACAACTGCTCCAAGTTCTAGGTCATGGGTGGTATAGTTCTTTTCGTGCACTTTGAGTTGTCTGGATGCATAGGCGATCACCTTGCTTCTTTGCATCAGTACACAGCCTAGACCTTGATGTGAAGCGTCACAGTACACCACAAAGTCTTCAGTGCCATCTGGTAAAGCTAGGACAGGTGCTTTACACAGTTTGTCTTTTAAGGTTTGGAATGCTTGTTCTTGCTGATCACCCCAAATGAAGTCTCGAGTTTTTTGCGTCAATTGTGTCAAGGGTAGTGCGATCTTAGAAAAGTTTTCAATGAAACGACGATAATAACCAGCTAATCCGAGGAAACTACGAACTTCAGTGGGAGCCATCGGGGCCTCCCACTTCTTGATGGCTTCAACCTTGGTCGGATCAACATGAATGCCCTCCTCGTTTACAATGTGACCTAAGAACTGTACTTGGCGAAGCCAGAATTCGCACTTTGAAAATTTGGCATATAACTCTTCTTTTCGTAGGAGTTGAAGGACAGAACGTAAGTGTTGCTCATGGTCGGTCTTGTTTCGGGAGTATACGAGAATATCGTCAATGAACACGATCACAAAATTGTCTAAGAACGGACGACAGACACGATTCATCAAGTCCATGAAAATAGCTGGAGCATTAGTCAGACCAAATGGCATAACGAGGAACTCGTAATGACCATAGCGAGTACGAAAGGCTGTCTTTGGGACATCACCATCTTGAACACGAATCTGGTGATAGCCCGAACGTAGATCGATCTTAGAAAAGTACGAGGCACCTTGCAATTGATCAAATAGATCGTCTATGCGAGGCAAAGGATACCGGTTCTTGATGGTTAGTTTGTTCAGTTCTCGATAGTCTATGCACATTCTCATTGAGCCATCTTTCTTTTTAACGAACAAGATCGGTGCACCCCAAGGGGATGAACTGGGACGGATAAAGCCTTTGCTCAAGAGTTCTTGTAATTGATTGGACAGTTCTTGCATTTTAGGAGGAGCTAGACGATACGGTGCTTTAGCGACAGGTGCTGCACCGGGAACAAGATCAATATTGAACTCGACTTGTCTCACAGGTGGTACACCTGGTAAGTCGTCAGGAAAGACATCTGGAAAGTCCCGAACGATAGGGATGTCTTGAACTTTAAGTTCTTTAGCACTTTTGTCAATGACATGAGCTAAGTACACGAGATGGTCTTTCTTGTCTAAGTACTTGCGGAACTTCATGGCTGAGACGATCTTTAGCTCGTTCGTGGACTTATCGCCTTGTACTATCAGGATCTCACTGTTCTGGAGTGGTATATGAACTGTTTTCTCATGGCAACAAATAGTCGCGTGGTGTTTGGATAGCCAGTCCATTCCCACGATAACATCAAAACTACTCAGTTCAACAGGAATTAGGTCAATCGTAAAAGTCTTGTCTACTAAAACCAAGGGACAGTCTAGAGCAATTTCATTAGTGCCGTACTGTTGGCCATTAGCGTACTCTACTACATACTTATCATTTAGTCTGCCAGTGTTCATGTCAGTCTTAGCTTTAAAGTCTAATGCAACAAAGCTACGTTCAGCACCGGAGTCAAATAGTGCTGAAGCGTAATGATCGTTCAGAAGAAAAGTACCTGTCACAACCCGTGGGTTCTGACGAGCTTCCTCAGCGTTCAGAGCGAAAACTCGAGCGTTAGCAGGGCCCTGTCGGTTTTGCTGGTGCTGGCGGTTCTGGTTCTGCTGTCTTGGTCCGCGTGGATGAGCATCACGCTGAACATGGGCGTTCTGAATCTGATTCTGATTTCTGTGAACTGGTGCAGGAGGTGGTAGAGGAAGTCTGTCATTCCTCATCTGAGGATTTCTGTTCATTGACGGAGGATTAGCTCTGATCATGTTTGTCGACACAACATTGCAGTACCTAGCCAAGTGCCCAATGCCTTGGCACTTGTAACAAGTGGGGCAAGCACCAGTGTGGTGAAGATGGCACTGGGAGCACTTAGGAGCAGTTCCAGAATACCTAGGCGGCTCAGGTACAGTTGTCACAGCATAATTCTTCAAAATCTTCCCCTTTTTACTTGGGGGCTCAACTTTCTTCTCAACAACCTCTTCAGCTTTTCTCTTTCCCTTCTCAACACTCTCCAACACATCCCCGGATCTGATGATGTCCTTGGTCAAAGTCTTAGCCAATACAGTGGCTCTGGACATAGTCTTAGGACCCTTGCTAGTGAGAGCACGACGAACTTCTGGGATCAAACCCCAGATAAAGCGATCAATCTTCTTCTCCTCAGTAGATGCTAGATGTGGTACAAGTCTGGCAAGCTCGTTGAACCTCAAGATATACTTCTCAATCTCCATTCCCTTCATCTTCAAGTCCCAAAACTCCTGCTCTAACTCTTGCAACGCATCCTTGGTGCAGAACTCAGCCCTCATCATCTTCTGGAGTTCTTCCCAAGTGTGAGCATATGCAGTCTTTCTGCCATCAGTAGAAACAACGCCAGTCCACCATGACCTGGCAGCACCATCGAACTGACTAGTAGCATGCTCAACCATCTTCTCCTCTGCAGTCTCAGTGTGATATAAAGCCTCCTCCATGTTCTCAAACCACATCAACAACTCCGAAGCTCCCTTTTCTCCGGTATAAACTGGGGGTTTGCACTGAGTGAAGGTTCTGAATGAACAACCTCTGCTGCGGGTAACTCTGCCCTCAGTAGCAGCTTTGGTGTTAATCTGACTGGCACCTTCAGAATCACTGTGCCCTACTTGGTTCTGCTCTTGTTCTTCCTGCGTCTTCTTGGTGCCTTCAGTCAACGGGATCGCTAACATCTGAGCAACTTGAGTAGCAATGTTGGGTATCATCGCATTCATGCGGTTGGTGATAAGATCTGCTACATCTTCTAGAGTAAAGTTGATAGTAGTATTAGGTTGAGGCTCGGGCTCAACGACGGTTTCGGCAGTGGGTACGGCTCTTGGCTTTCTCCCTCTCTTAGGCGGCATTCTTCCTTATGCCCCTAAAAGATAGAAATAAGAACTTGATTACGATTCGTATAAGTCTGTAACTCCAAGCACGTGGTGCGTATATACAATGATCATTGATAGCACGTTATATAAATAAAAACAGTCGTCGGTCGTACGTCAAGGACCTATAATCGTATAAGCTCTAAGGCCTATAGATGATGTACTAGTACGTAAGTCTTTCAAGCACGAATGAACCAGAAGAGAACAAATGAACATGCACGATATTGAACAAAGTTCCTAATTGAGCTCTAAGAATTGGATGACACCTTCAATAACACACCTTGAGGTCCTAGGTGCTTTTATCTTAGTTATATGTAGTTGATCAGGTTACATATAATTATGATAAAAGTACCTACTACTCAAACTGGTCATCAAAGGATCACCTCAGAGTGGAATCAAGTTATAGCTCAAGTTTTCCTTAGGGAAAAACTCGGTGTTCACTATAACCATGGGCTCTGATACCAACTGTAACACCCCGCTAAAGCGGAATATACGGGATGCACAGACAAGTACAAATGCACACAGTACAAGTTCAACACAGCCATTAAGATTAGTCAAAGATCAAGAGAACAAAGTCATTACAAATCATAATTAAGTCTAGATCAGAAGTACAAATGTTGTTACGGAACATAACTGAATCAGAATAGCCAAATTCATGGGACAGAACAATTGTCTCATAGAACAGTACTTGAACTGGAATAGCAATAAGGCCTTCGTAGCTCCAGGACTTGTATGCACGAACCGTCACCAAAAGGATGAGCTTAGAACGGAAGACTCTTATGCTAAAGATCTAGTACCTAGCCTGAAAAGCATGTAAGTTCGAATGTCAACTACGAAAGTAGTTGGTGAGATTCACATAAAGTACTTTATAAATATACATAGTACTGGTATGCATAAAAGTCAAGTCATATAGTCTGAATGGCTGTCAAATGTACCTTGCTGTAATAACAATAGTTTAGAATTTGTAATGTACTTAATATGTATGTCTATTATTACTGCTAATCCGCTTAGCCATAATGAGCTATGATAAATCAGGGAACTCATGTACTCAGATAGTCTATAAGTATGAACTAGGTCAGAACCGGTGACCAGAACATGTGATCAGATCAGGTGATCAATAAGTCTAGGTAATATGCATTCTCCTGTCCTGAGGAGAATGAGGATGGGCCTACCCTAACAGCGCTGTCCATATACCCACGGTCCATTCCCAGAACTGGTGGGAGATGAATTGATAGCAGTAAATCATAGGTCTCGTACATAGACAACAAGTACATACAAGAATGTATTCAAGATCCTGCCCATTCAAGATCTAGAACACACATTTAGAAAATAAGTATCATAACATAAATAGTCTGTCTGTAAATAGTCTGTCTGTACGTAGTCTGTCTGAAAATAGTCTGTCTGTCTCAAGATAGTACATAGTACAGTCAAGAAGATATATATATATATAAGTCTGTATATATATAAGTACAAAATAGTTTTCATGCTTTTCAGTCCCCGATAAAGAACTTTTAAAAATGTACGAAGGGGGAATAAGTGAACTCACAGTGATCTGGTACAATATAGAGAACTAGTACAGTGAACAAGTACAAAGATAGATAAGTATATCTATCGAGATCCAATTACGCCTTGCCGAACTCCTATGCACATAATAACTATATAGAAGTACATGTATTAGTCTAAGTGATTATTCAAATCACAAATGTCCTTGATGAACTGATGATTTGGTCCTTTGAACATTTTTACTCAAAATAGTTTTAACTGGACTTTACGTACATGAACTGAACGAAGGTGAGCCTTAAGTCGGTTTGAACTGAGCTGAATGAATTTAGACCTTAAATTCGTTTGACTGAACCTTACGAATTTAATCATTAAATTCGCATGAACTGTTAGACGAAGTTGACTTTATTTTCGCATGAACCCCTTAAACGAATTTGTCTTTTATTTTCGTATGATCTGAACGGGTACGAAAATGGCCCCTAAATTCGCAAGCATTATTAAGTTCGTTTAATGACAGTAACATTTGAAATTTCATTTATGAAAACGAATTTAAAATTCGTTTGGAGAGAAACGAACATTATTTTCGTTGGAAGATACATAGACTAGACTTCGGGTGAGGGAAAAAGGGCTTATAAATTCGTTACAATGGGAAACGACCATTAAGTTCGTTTGGGCTCAATATTGAACGAAGTTATTTGTTAATTTCGTAAGGTGTGGATCTAAACTTAAGCTAATTTCGTTTTGAGCATGATAAATTCGTTTGATGATGCAGGCATACGCATCATAAGACTGAACTTTAACAAAATCACGGGTTTTGAAGATCAAGACATGTTACGACCCAAATTTGATCACAAAACAGTTACTAGACTTATTTAAACATAAACCCATCAATCTTTAACACGTTTTTGACATCAAAATCGACCAAATCATCAAGAACACAAGTCTAAAAGTTTTTTTAATTTCATCAAAACATAAGATTTGTTGTTGTTACCTCAAAACCGATTACAGAAACACGTCTTGATGATTACCAGGAAGCTAATGATATCAAAGATTTCACCCAAACCAACCAAAATCAGGAGATGAATTTAGTGTGTGTTTTAAGGTGTGGGGAGTGTGTGAAGAGAGGTAGGAGATGATGAATAGTAAACTTTTAGGGTTTTACACTTTCTATTTATACCTTACCATAAAAATGAAATTTCACAACTACAAGGACCATTTTGCAATTAATTTAGGCTGAACTCTTTTAGGAACTTTTAACATTTACGAACCGAACTTATTATATTATTGCACGTAATCACAAACTCGTCGTACAATATTAATATTTAGATCCAATTGAAGTTCATATAAGCTCATAATGAACATCTAAAGTACGTCTAGAACTCATATAAGTTAAACTGTCTGGTCGATCCAGTGGCATATGTACGTTTCTAAGAACTTAAATAGAACATTTCTGAGACGGTTGTTACATAAAATGTACTACACAAAATGATAAATGTACTACAATATACAAGATTTACTCAACTCTAGTAAATTTATTGATTATTGTGATGCCAATTATATCAGCTCTTATATATAGGCTTATCATATTGGTATGAAACTGCAACTATATAATTATCTATATATCTATCTTACTATGATTATAAATGCATATCAATAATTAACCTAATTAAAGATTATCTTAACAATTCCTGATATATATAATTAATTAGGATCTAGAATTAGTTTATTTTTCATTTAATTTACCAAAAGAAGTTACTTACAAACAACCGTTGTTTCACGTTACTGTACAGTACAAGGAGAGATCTAGCATGGGGGCAGCGCGGTCAGTTGCTTCCACTCCAATTTAGTACAATGTAATTTTTTAAAATTTAAATGGTATATGTATAATTTTTTCTCCCAATAAGAAAAAATGAATAGGAAATACATACCAATATCTTTATTGTCGTAAGCATATTCTTTGGAAGTCATTGGTTATCGAAACATTAACTTTGAGATAGATCTTTCCATCGACATAATAAAAACTTGAATTGTTTAAAATTTTAATAATCAAAGTAGTTATGCAAAAAAGATGGATGCACAAAACAAAAGACGTGATTTTTTTATTTTGCCGGATCAATGTGTTGTTAAACACTTAAATAATGATAATTAGTTATGCACTATATGTTAGTTTTATGGACTTTCAAAAGCATCAAAATGATGTTTTTATGTGTTCTTACCATTCTAATTTTAAAAGTGTTCTCACCGGAGTGTTACCCTATATATAAGGTGACTATCAAATGAGAACCAAATTAAAATGAGAACAAATGAGAACAGTTAAAACCTACATTTTGATGCATTAAAAGTCCATAAAACTGACATAGTGCATAACTAATTATCATTATTTAAGTGTTTAATAACACATTGATCTGTCAAAATCGAAAAAATTACGTTTATTGTTAGATGCATCATTTTTATAAATATGCATCCAAGATGGGTGCACAAAACAAAAAACGTGATTTTTTCAATTTTGACTGATCAATGTGTTGTTAAACACTTAAATAATGATAATTAGTTATGCACTATGTTAGTTTTGGACTTTTAATGCATCAAAATGATGTTTTTAAGTGTTCTCACCGTTCTTATTTTAAAAGTGTTCTCACCGGAGTGTTGCCATATATGTATATATATATATATATATAGGACCCATATTTTGAAAACCCATTTTTTTGTAAAAACCTTGAGAACTCTTAAATTATGTATTGAATCAAATGTTTTTTTTTGTTCATTCACATGTGAAACGTTATAAAAATATATGTTGCAGAAGAAAGTTTTTTCAAAACCTTATATATACCCAGTTGTTAACATGTGAACGAAAACGTGAACATATTCACTCACAAGTTAACAAAAAACTATTTTGAAGGTTTTATAAAAAAGTTTCTTCTACAACATACTTTTTTATATCAGTTCACATGTGAATGAACAAAAAAAAAACATGTGATCCAATGCATAATTTGAGAGTTCTCATGGTTCTTCCAAAAAAAATTGTTCTCATAATAAGGAAAGTCTATATATATATATATGGGGAAAGATAAAATGAGTCCAGCTTATTTTGAGTCCAAAAAAAGTCCATTGATTTTCTTCCATCTCCTCCAATTCCAACCACCGCCACCATCATCTCCGACCACCACCATGATCATCCGGCGATGACGACCATCTCTGGCGAGACTTACACCTGTGTAAGTACAACTTACACATGTGTAAGTACAACTTATGTACACAACAATGAAGGTTAAAGGCGGAGCCCGTCAATCCATGGCACTATGGCAGTGGCCAAGGGCGGAGCCCGTGAGTCCATGGCAGAGCCATAGCGGCTAAGGGCAGAGCCCGTTAGGTAGATCACCCCTATGACCTATTACCCTCTATGATCTATCACACTATGACCTATCACCCTCAATGACCTATCACCCCCACCAGCTTTGGTTTACGAATATCCTTAAGAGCGAATCCCGCTCCGAATCATAATTTTTGACAACTACCACCAGTCACCATCATCGCCGGAAAGTTAACTTACACATGTGTAAGTCTCGCCAGAGTTGGTCGTTGTCACCGGAGGATCAAGGTGGTGGTCGGAGATGATGATGGTGGTGATGGTCGGAGTTAACTTACACATGTATAAGTTACATAGACTTTTTTGGACTCAAATTAGCTAGACTCAATTTATCCCACCCCTGTATATACAAGCTAACTATTTCATAAATAATTATATTTTTTGGGTTTCCTGCATCATAATTGAATAAGCTTTCATTTAATAAGACCTTGTCCGGCACATGCGGTCCTTATTTATTAAAAATAGTTGGTACTTTTAAAATACGAGTGTTACACCCGGTGTGGGGAACGAAATTATTTTGATAATTCATTGTCTATTTCCGAGCTAGGGTCCAATTTTTTAACATTTTCTAATATGACTCTTATAAGTATGACAAACAAGTTTGAGAATTGTCCTTCGCAAAAAAAAATTTGGCTCCGTTTCTGGTACAGTACAACACCCTACAGTTAATGGTAACAACTACAAAAGTTTATATATGGATCATCACCCAATAATAAAAGATGCATGCATAGTAATCTTGCATGTTATCGAAATTCTGTGGCCCTACTTATAGTAATATTGTTAAGAAAGAATATTAATATGAAGTAGTGATCTGACATTCACATTAATTAGTTTAATTATCTGATGAGTTAATTAAGCATCTAATAATGCAGTTGTTAGATTGAATTACAATTAAACCAAAAAACAAGTGACAGTGTTTACATTGATAACTTAAAGTTGTAACAAGAATTCTATTTCTTTGAAATAACTCGATCCATGTTGTGCATGATTGGTCATGTGATGTATATGCAGTTAGTTATTACATGAAATTGAAGGATATGATTTAGATGAAATGTTACATCAATCACCGTTCATAGAATTAAAGTCAACATATATGCAATGAATTTTAAAAGTTCAAGTGATCGAGTTCTCATAAATTTAAACTCTTTGTTATGACTGGAGTACGTAAAGATTTCTTTCTCATCATAAATTTGAATTCTTTGATTCATATGTAAACGAGAGCAAGTATCCGCGCATTGCGGCGGTGAAATAATGATGGTGATAGGTCATAGAAGATGATATGTCATAGAGTTTTATAGCCAAATGTCTTAGCCGTACAGGCTCTGCCCTCAGATTTAAAAAATTTCGTCGAAAGTATATCGAATGACATCTCTAATTAAAGAGCATGAAATTTTAAGAACACTCATATAAATTTTATAATTTATCGATGTACGGTTTTTGAGATAAAATTTTTTGAAAGAATTAGAGGAATAAAATGATTTATGGAGAAGAGGGAAAGTTGTAGGCATTGATGTATGATACATCATGCATTATCATGTGTATATTGTTGAAATTGAAAGTTGAAAGTTGAAACCCTATTTGCTTTATAATATAGTATAGATATATGTACGCTAATTTCATATATAAAGGTGTCATCAAAACATCCAACATGAAGGTGTCTTTAAAACAACACTAGATTTAGATCCCGCGTAAAACGCGGGCCTGTTAAATAAATCTGTTTTCGGTATATTTGATAAGGTGAAAGAATTAAAATTTGAGTAAAGTATATTTGTTTTTGTAACCAGATTAATCTTTATGCAATACCTCAATTTGATTGGAATAACATGACACAATTAACCGGCAAGTTATGTGCTTATTATATACTCATATCAAAAGTGGATCATTGTAGGAATGTAGAAGAGGTAAGCAAAAGATGAGTTCAAAAGTGAAAATGTACAATCATCCCAATCAGATCGACTAAAATTAAGCACAATGGAAAGACATTATCTCATACTTTCAGTTTTAACCAAATCCAAGTTGATTCAACGATAAGCTAACCCAAATCCAAGCTGACCCGAATTCAAGCTGACCTAAGTCCTTGATTCAACTCTAAGCTGACTCAAATCCAAGCTAATTTAGCTCTCTTGTCTTGTTCCTTGTTAACACGCAAGGCAAACCTCCTCCATTGCAGCTACCTCCCTCATCTTTTTTGCTGGTTGCCTCCATATCTTTGGATTGCTGAACTAAACATGTACCAAAAATGTGACCATTTCTCCTGCAAAGGATGTAAATAAAAAAATGTTTAAACCTGGACTTGTTACCCAACTTGTGCATCATGTCACTTTTATAAAATACAAATGATACATTCAGATTTAGGACCAAATTTTATCACTTTATGATCAAATGTACCATTTTTAAAGCTAAAAGAGCAATCATCGTTGTTGACCATCTGGAAGGGTTTTATCTTTATCTAATATATAAATCTTAATACACCAATCAATGTAATCATCCAAAATTTGTGAGCATTTGACAATAACCTTACCATCATGATAAACATAAATAAATAATTCAGCTACCTAAAACCTTCATGCACTTTGATGTTGGATACAAAGTTCATTACTTGGAAAGGACACCTGCCTACCGTACACTATCAACTAATGCAATTTACCCTCTAAGTTTATCATTAAATAAATTGTGTTGTTTCACCCAAAGAAAACTAATCATTCAACCTCTAAATATAAATATAATCAATAGCGTTGTTTGTTTATCCAAATATTAAAAGTTGCTGCAGATAATCATTTCCAAAACTAAAAAGGCAGATCCAAACACCGCCTAATAATCATATAGATTATTCATTGAAGTGTAACGGGTACCTGGTGAAGAAGAGGGGCATATTGCAAGCTCTTGATATCCTCTACTCGGCATTAGGTTGAAAATGGGAACCATAAAAGCTTCAAGAAGATTGCTCTTTCTTGAAGTAGTTTTAACCCCAACTTCATAGCCCCTAGCTCCTCTGCCAAATGCTTTACACCATTTATTCAGAACTAATATAGCTTAAATTACTCCAAATATCTAAAAAATAGTTACCAATTTATTGATATCATATAGCAAATGATTATGGACCAGACTAAAACCCACACTTTGTTTGCCAATACCAAATCTTGGAATTCCATACATTACATTTTGAAATTCCATCATTTTAGATTTGAAAGTATGAACATAAAATTACATTTTAACAATCATTCATGCTTCTCCCTAACCATTTAAGCTTGCAAGTGTACATAAAAAATATATGCCTTTTGTCCTTTTACATATATACACACATACACAAAATAAATATAGTATATATAACAAACCTTGTAGAAAAGAACACTTGCAGAATTGATCGAGTTAAAGTAACAAACCTGGTAGAAATGAAAACAATAGTCATATTGATGTTACTGTTCCGTGATATCTGTAACATATAAAATTGGCAGGCAAAAGATTTACGTAGCAGTGACGAACTACCTCCTGAAAAATTTGTGGTGAATCCTTAGGGTACAAAGCTTTCAATATCACAACTTTCACATTTTCCACACTTTATTTCCAGTTTGACTTCTAAAGTCAAAGTTGGATTTATAATTTCAAAGCATATAAGAATTTAATGTCATGCTTTTAACCTTTTGTAGCACAACTTACTTATTTGTGGTCATTAGGGTACAAAATATACCAGTAATAAACATGATACCAAATCCTATTGTCTCAACTCGGTTATAAGTATAGTATAGGTTTCTTACATCATGAGATGCTAGTGAAGAAATGAAGACATTCTTAGCCTTTGTTCCGCACTGCTAAAAAGGTAAGGCATGATCTCTCATCAACAGGCCTAAATGATAAGTACTTGCTTACTCCGTATTTCTCAATCCAAACTCATTGCATTTGCCATTCCATAAAGTGAGACAAACTCAAGTTAAATGAACACATACAATCTAACAATGTAAATACTATGCAAATGCAAAAAGTCACAAACGCAGCAATGTCGGTGTAATCGACTAAGAAGACGGGTTACTAAAACTTGAAACGTGTAATTACATGGTAGTATAACAACTTTTATTATTACAGTAGAATTCACAGTAGCCTTTATATACTAATTCAAAAATCCATTTATAAAACATAAGTGATGACACCACTATGTAGCTCGAATAAGGTATACCTTTCAATCATCACCTTCATTTCTCAAGATGCTTTATTTCCTTGAAGCCTTTAAAATCATCCTCTTTAATTTATCTGCCTGAAATAAAAACCATATGGAAAATTATTTAAAGCTTATTATGTCATCAAACCTATGAAAATCTTCAAAACCTTTAAGAACTAAGATTGAAATCAAAACTCCCATGTCTTCCAATTATATTACAAAAAGATATAATCACATACACCTTCATTATCTGATTCATATCTCTGCCTCTTCCATCTATGGTTTCCTCAGTCAACAAGTTCATATCTAAAAAAAATTCCGTATACATAAATAAATAAAAGATGAACAGAAAGCCGCGCGGGGGGGGGGGGGGTATATTATTTGGTTGGTTTACCATAAAATGCATGGGGGGAGGGGGGGCGCTTTTAGGTGGTGGGTGCATAAATGTGCATGAACATATTAGCTATTTAGCTTCTGTAAGTATTCTTTACACCCGCTATGTTATATTTTATGACGAGTTTATCGATTAGTGACCAAAAAAAAAAAGAAGCAGCATATGTATAACGCAGAAATTTAATCTCGTGTAATAAAAACTTTCCATACCTTTCGGTATTTATCCATACGCCTTCTATCTTCACCTCATCTTTTCCTCGTTTCACATGTATCTCATCACTGCCCATGAGTGGATCAAAAGCAATATATTACACATAAATTATGAGTGATGATTCATATAAAGAATTGAATTGAAAATCTTATGGAAAAAAACTTTGCAAGGTAATATATAGAATCACCACTTAACTCTTTCAACACATCTATGCATAGACTTTTGAGTTTGAATGTAATAATTATGAGTTTCGATGTACACCTAAACATGAAACATGGCATGGCAAGAGAGAAAACTCACAGTAAGATGTAAATGGCTACTTTGTTGAATTTTTTAAATCCAAAAATATTATATGTCAACACCTTAACAAATCCAAGTTGTTTTTGACTTTATGTCCAATCATATTATATGTTTTTATCAAACCCAGTTTTCTAAATTTGTTTCCATAACATTAAATTTATGAGCAACAAAAAGAACCACTGAGTTAGCTACAATCGAACATGTACCTTACTCATCCAATCTTGTAGCAGCAACCCTAAAGTTTTCAAATTTGCAAGGTATCGTATCTCATAATCCTCAGTATAAAATATATCCCCATCAGTTTTGCAATCCGTTCTTTTTACCTACATAACGGAAATACACTCATATCAAAATGTACACACACACACACATATATATATATAATATACATATATACATATAAACAAAATAATTTGCAAGTAGATATCAAACACTAAACATTATTTGCAATAATTGCCGGATCTTTAAACTACAAAGTTCACCATTCCTACAAGTATTCTTCTCTATTATTTTCAAAATACAAGTTAAAATCCATCATCAACGGAATCAAAATCTATTTTTGGAGTATAATAACTTACTCAATCTCGAATTTTGCGTCCATATAATATAGCCTTCTTCTTAAACCCGGTTCTTGAGTTTAACAAATTACGATCCTTTGATCTATGGTCTATATCAGATTCCTCAAGCCAGGTTCTTGAAAAGATGAATTTTAATGAATTAAAAAATTGTAATATAGTGGTTGAAATCTGCAAACATTATGATATATACATGAAGGAAGATGCAAACAATTTTAATTAAAACAATTTTAATTAATTCCTCACCTCGATTGCACTATAACTGCTGAAATCTACAAACATTATGATAGATTTGTGTATATATTATATGATAAACACAATCAATTCTATTCTTCCACAATCAATTCCCACCTAGTTTTGCAACCTTCAAAATTCATCATCGGATCAAAGAGAAGATAGAAAGAAAAAGAAGATGTAAGAAAGTACACATCTTTTGAGATCTGATCACAATAAAAGCTTTTTATTTTTTCTCTCTCCACTCTCCCTCCACTACCTTCCTTTTCTGGTTCAAACTCAAAAGGCCCGCCCAAATTCCAAATACCCTGAAACACTTTTATATATTTAAGATTTTATACACATAATTTACACACATTTAAAACACCATCAAATACACACTAATTTCATCATCACCTATGTCACAAATTAGTACGGATTAGTGTCATTGCTTGACAATTAAGACTTTCTTATGTCACTAAGTTTCCTTCTTTAGTAGTATAGGAAGATTTAGGAAGATAGGAAGATATTTACATGTAAGCAGTAGGATATATAATATAGTAATTGCTTACATATTAGTTCTATTATAGCTGTTCATGACTGGGATTAATAATTGTTAATATCACTACTACAAAAACGATTTTTCGGAACACTATTTTAGAACGGTTATAATAAAAAACCGTTCCAATGTTAATAAAAATATTTTTTGAAACGGGGCATAAGAAAACCTTTCTAAATTTATTACTTTGTTACGCCTTTTTTTAAAGGCACAAGGTAACACCACCAGAAAGAAGGTCAATCCCACCAGGGTATTAGCGGCGACGTCGCCGCTAATAGTGGGTCCCTGGACAGCCCTGTACATTTGACTGACAAAGCACATTTTCGACTCGCCACATATGAGTATTAGCGGCGATGTCGCCGCAAATAGGTATGACGTGGCCACTGAAAAACATGATGTGTCCAACAACCGTGCCGCTTGTCCATGGTCCCACTATTAGCGGCGACGTCGCCGCTAATAGTCCGACATGGACAAATTCTGAACCATACGGTCCAATTAGATATTTGTAGTTTAGGTATATATATAATCTTCCTTTCATTATCAAAAACACTCAAATTCTTTCCATTTCGCAAAATCGTATTCAAAGCTGCAGACGAATATTGATATCTTTTGCACATTCGTTTTCAAACCTGCTGACATTTATATTTCGCACAGGTATATTTCTTACGTAAACATATATTTATATATATATATATTATGAATATAGATATAGATATTATACCTATGCGTAAGTTATGTATTTAGTATGGATACCGTCAATAGTTACTGAACCAAATGTTTACTGAATTGATTCAGATGGATAGTTTTGAGGATATTTGGGCAGACCAATAAAATTACACTAGTATGTCACCACGGTGGACCACGCGATAAGAGGTTAATTGGGCCACCATAACGGTCCAACAAGATAGGCTGTCCCTTTACTTTGGAAGGCCGCCTCGGGCGTGATGATGGTTGGAGGGTAACTGTCAAGGACTAGAGACACAATCATGATCCAACTGCCGATTTGCATGGAAATGCATACGCGAGACGGATGACGGAAGAAGAAAAGAAATATGTGGGAAACCAATCGGATCGCGGTTTGTACCCACGTCAGATCCTGGTAAACCTCAAACATGAATTTTTGGGAAACCTGACTCGAAGAGGAGACATTACCAACTTTCTGAAATCGAGACGAAGGTCGTGCCAAGCTGGGCGTACTCCAATGCAGGTACAAACATCATATTAGTGATTATGTACTACGTTGTTGGAAGTGACTTGTTTACTATATGTTGTTCACTTTTCGCAGGTTATGTTCTCATTGGTGCAAGAGAAGAACTACTTTTACCAGTTCACTACAAATAGTAAAAATGAACGGTTGGAGAACCTTTTTTTCATGCATCCAACATCAATGACCCTATGGCGCGCTTTTCCCTGGGTTATTGAAGTTGACTCCACGTATAAAACCAACGTGTACAACATGCCGCTTGTTGAGATTGTCGGCGTGACTTCAATGGGCAGGACCTTCAGTTTAGTATATGCTTTTATCGTAAACGAGCACGAGGCTAATTATCGATGGGTGTTACAATCTCTGAAGTCCACCCTTGTTGAAGGCTTTGCCGTTCGTGTCGTTCTAACTGACAGAGAGTTGGCCCTGATGAGAGCATTGAAAGTTGTTATGCCTGAAGCGAAACAATTGTTGTGTAGGTTCCACATATGGCAAAACATAACCAAACACTGCGAACCGACATTGCGGCTGAAAGATGTTTCCATTGAAAGGCTTAAGGTCTGGTGGACAGGGGTCTATGAATCTCGGACTGTTGACGACTTTAACTCAAACGAGAAAGAGTTGAAGAAAAAATTGAAATATTTTCCATCTGTCTACAACTACCTGGAAAGATAATAGGTTGTCCCCGTACCGAGAGCAGTTTGTGTCATGTTGGGTCGATGAACATCTCAACTATCAGAACCACACCACAAACAGAGTGGAGGCTGAGCACCACTTGCTGAAGGAAGAGTTGAAGGGGAAATGTACGTTTACCAGAATTCTGCAATGTGTTGATTTTGTCATCATCGGTCAAGATACAGAAATAAGGGGGCAACTAGGGTATAGTAAGGGAACCAGCAGGGTAAACACAACTACAACTGTATGAAGGCTCTGCTGGGAAAGGTTTCACATAAAGCATTGGACATAATGGGCAATGAAATCGTTCGCTTAGATAAACAACTGAACAGGTGAAAAAGTGCGGGTGCAAGGTTCGGTCAAGTTGTGGGCTAGTATGTTTTTATATATTTTTTTTAAATCATAAAGACTTAATGTTGTAAAGTTATTGATATCTAAAAATGCAGAGAGTCGTATCCAGCCGAATGTGATAGACCCGTTTTGGAGAAAGCTTGACTTAACGCCGGCGACATGCGTAAAAGACGTAAACGATGAAGAAGATGTCCATGAAGTCGTAGGTCATCTTACGAATTTCTTGGTTAAGCAACCCAAGCCCCAATGGAAACATTGGTTGTTAAAGATAAAGGACATTTTTAAGCCGGGTAACACACAAGTGAAAGATCCTCTCGTTCAGAAGATCACACGCGGAAGACCAGTAGGGTCGAAACAAAAGCCGCCAAAGGTATACCAAATACATCATAAACTTTTTTGGTGATTAAAGAAATAATATATAACAACATGATTTTAACTAATTGTTTTTTACTAATGGTGTAGGTGCCCGATCTAAACAAAACCCCCCTTGGTTTCGGAAATCCAAGTCCAGTCGATCGAGGGAAGAAGAGATGTCCGATTTGAACAAACCCCCACCTGCGCAGCCCGCCAGACAAAGTGAGTACGCTCTTACCACATCACGGTTCGACAACACACATGACTTTTTTGATGACCCGCAGGGTGCGCGACACAGTATGTATGAGCCGTCCCAATCCTGTCGTCTCTCCGAGAGACGAAACTTGTTTGGGGAGCAGTCCGAATCCGAGTGGGTCAAAGATAATCCTGACTTTTTCGGAAACATGCACCCATATCCAGGTCTTGATGATATATATACATTCGGGGAGCCGTCCCAATCCTACGGGGTCGGGGAAACACCATATGTGACACAAAAATTATATGGCTTCGGGGAAACATCCCAATCCCATTGGTTCAACTATGACCAACCATATTCCAACTTAGTTGATGACTTCTTCGGGGCACCACCGACACAACCAAACTACACACCCATATATGAAACAACGCATGAACAGGTGTCAGAGCCAGAGTCAGATGCCAGTTGGGTTGAGTATGTTGCAGAACCGATGAACGCCATGCTGTCCACAAATTATGATTGGGTACTTCTAGAGCTACCATCGTACTTATGACCTTACGTTGTGGGCGCACAGAATGTAAAAGGAGATGGTAACTGTGAATTTCGAGCTACCACTGTTGCTTTGGGGCTAGATGAGGACTACGGTTCAGAGTGGGTTCGTATGAAATTGCTCGAGGAGTTTGAATCAGACCACGATGGGTATATGGAAATGTTTGGGGACAGAGAGGGCCCACGCATGTTACAGGCACTGAAAACATCTTATTATAAACAATGGCGACCCGAGAAATTTTGGAGGAGTAAAGTGTGGTTCCATATCCTCTGGCGAATAAGCTGGGTATAATAATCAACTGCATAAGCTTACGTGACCCTCGCACCGTATTCCCGATGCATCATGGGTTGGATGAATTAAAGTTAGGTCAACCGATAAGTATTGCTCTCATAAATTGCGAAACTGATTTTGTTGCAGTGCAATTGGCAGGCGAGTACCCTATGGCTTTCAAGTGTCCAGAATGGATTCACCACGCTACCGGTCCTGCACGTGCAGTGGCATCAATGTACGCACATCGAGAACAAGCATATCAGAATTGGATGTCTAAAAACTGCCCAAAAATACCAGCCGGGCCTCCTATTGTTATAAATGATTAAATTCTATAGATGTTGTATATATGTTGGGTATTATGTATTATGTTTGAACCACACCATATGTATTATGATAGAAAACGTAGAAAAAAAATTAGTACATATTCAAAATAACGTTACAAACCTTAGAGAGGAATAAAACATATTTAAAATACTACATAAACTTTTTAACGGAAACCGTCTTTAGCTTGCAATTTATAATATGTTGCAAAGTCCATTTTTTTGTCATTCAACTTTTTCTTAAGTTCGGAGGTTATTTCTTCGATCTTTGGTAATGTCATTTCAAGATATTCGCAATGCATATCTTCACTTATAATGGTTTGCCTGTCCATTTTCCTTTTTTATTTGATTTTCTTCTTATGTTCGACTATTCGTTGTTCCATAAGAAGCTTACAATCATTAATTTTGTGGTAAAGCTGATACCCATCGTCTATATCATCTTTACATTGCGCTTTCAATGCATGAAATGTTACCCTAGGTGGTGATGATGGCCCAGATGAAGATGAAGAAGCCATTACCTTTTTTGATAGGAGATGGTGATCGGCGGAAAATGGGTAAATGAAAGAAATATGGAGAGAATTTCGTATGTGGCCGGATGGTTTATATAGAAAACGGCACCTTATCCGCAGATTGGGACGGGACGATTACCGATGTGCCATGTGGCAGCATTTGCGGCGACTTCGCCGCTAATACGAAAGTAAAGACAACGTTTTGAACCATTCACTACAAGAAAAATCGGATTTGGCCACGACGAAAGTCGTGGCCAAAAGCCATAATTGTCGCAGCCAAAAGTTTTGGCTACAAAATTAGCCACGACAAAAAGTCGTCACCCTATGAGCGAATCCAATTCTTTTAGCCACGAAATTAGCCACGACAAAAAAATGGGTCCCACACCCGTAAAAAATAAATGGAAAAGAAAATCGAAAAATATTTGGTCACGATTTTTGCCACAACATTGTCGTGGTTGAATATTTTTTATTTTTTAGAAAAGATAAATTTAAAAAATATTTGGCCACGACTTTTGTCACGACATTGTCGTGACTAAATATTTTTTGTTTTTTAAAAATAAATTCGAAATTAGTATATTTAGTATTATGTATTATATATAATAGATATATAGGGGCCTCTTAAAATATGAAAATTTTTTTTATAAAAACCATAAGAAATTTTTTCTACATAAGGGTAACATGGTAGTTCAATAATCATTCATTATATTAAAAGCAATTAATATTAAATAGAGAACCACATAAAAGTGCATCGGTTATATTATTCTTCCTAATTTTACTCCATATCATTATCATCATCTGAGTACCTGCATCATCATCCCATCTCATACAACTTTGAATTGAAATATTGGAGTAATATTTTTTATTTTTATAACTGCTCAGCACATAATACTTATTCAAATTATTCCTACATTTATATTATTGTATTACGGACATCATCATTTGAAATACACTTTATTAATTCATTGTCATTTGTCACAATTGAACACAGTAATAAACAGATTGATATATGAATACATTACCACAGAACATATCGCACATTCATAAATGAACATATCGGGATATACAATCATTTATGAATACAAGTCATTCTTTGTGTGAAAAGGGTACATGTACATTCATATATGATCTTCGAAACGAAACAATTCCGTTATCACATATGAACACCAGGATATCACCGTTCATATATCAACAAACCCAAATAGATTTCCTCATTTTGCATATTCTAAAAACCCAAATATAATGTTTCAATACTCACACGAGAACAATAATGGGTGTTCATGAATGAACACAAGTCATTTCTAGTGTGAAGGTGGTATGCTCATATATGACCATGGAAACATTCATATATCTACATAAGAATATAAAACGTTCACTTGTAAATACATGTGAATCACGTGAATACTCCATTATCTGAACTAGATCTTGAAAACAATCTATAATGTTTCTAGCCGTTGGGTTATATAACTATTATCAAATCAAATCACAAAACACGCAGCGGAATATAAATTCTATGTAGTTTATTAATTAACCAAGAGAGAAAACGTGTACCTTAAATTGGAGAGAATAAAGCAAGAAACCTTTATAATAAGGTTTAAATTAAACCTCTCTACGATTGCACACACAACGTTGGAATGTATGTATGCTAGTACTTGATCACGAACCGAACAACCTTTGTTAATCACCCAATTACTCGAACCAAACAAAAACCCGAAACCCTTTGTTATTGTTAGGATCGGCCGAAGCCAAGAGAGAGGGAGAAAGAGAGATTTTTAGGG
Source organism: Erigeron canadensis (assembly GCF_010389155.1). Classification (NCBI taxonomy): domain Eukaryota; kingdom Viridiplantae; phylum Streptophyta; class Magnoliopsida; order Asterales; family Asteraceae; genus Erigeron; species Erigeron canadensis. Next base: position 6,093,518 of record NC_057765.1, on the reverse strand, counting down.
TTTTAGAAAACCTTATGAATTGTGTGTAGAAAATAATTAGATTTATGCCTCTATTTATAGGACTAGGTTTACTTGATGACCAAGTTTAGGGTTTATAAAACCCTTTCCTTCTCCTAGTTCGACCGTCCCCCTCCTAGAATATTCTAGAGGGTTTCCTAATTGTTTCCTAATTACAGCCCTCTTTTGTTAAGTCCGTTAATTAAGTACTGTTAACTATTTAACATTTAACGGACGAACGTTAGTTCTTCGTGATCAAATTAATTAATAATATACATTTAATATATTAATTAATTATAATTACATTCATGTTGAGGTGTGACCTCGTAGGCTTAAATACTTTCCGAACATACGTTCATTTTACGTGATCATATTCTAACACTAGCATGGCTACCTCGGTTTGCCTTCTCTTACACCCCGTTCTCTTTTGCCTTTACTACCCTTTTTTTTTCCTTCAACCCCTGCACACATATGAACAAGAACTTATATATGTCTATCACATATGAACAAACTAACATCAGTTCATATAATGTTCTTTCCAATCTCTCCTGTTATGTTTTTTCGATCTATTCCATATCTATCATCTAAAGTTGAACCAATCGTTGTTCACGCTGACGAATGCCAAACCCTTTGTTACGTATACATATAAATATCATCACTGATGTGATCGAACCCAAAAACCTCACAAAGTGTATATTTAAATAGCTAATAACCTGAATGCTTGTTCGCAGATACTAGTCGATTCATGATACATATTGACATATTGTGTTCTTTTAATCTTGTTTTTTAGGATCACTTTTTTTAGAGGGGTGTTTCACGAGTTCTAGTGCAGATGGATTGAGTTTGAAACAATAAAAGCTAACTTCACGTAATTAATGACTAGATATAAATTGCTATATTTTAAATTTTATAAAAACTATTTGGAAATTGACATTCACACCCTTGATTAATTAAATCCAATGATCCTAAATGGTTCTTATACTTCTTACATAATTAGAGGTTCTCAAAGTAATGACACACTCTCTCTCTCTCTCTATATATATATATATAGTGAAAAGTTATTTTGATAACTTTTTTTTGTGAGAACTTTTTTAAATCAAGCTCAACCAATGATTATTCTTTACATGAAAATTGTTTTTTGATTATTTTCTATATAACTTATGTGTAATTTTGAAGTATATAATTGTGTGGAGGCATTGATTATCATCCGTTATACGATTATGTGGAGATTTGGATTTTTGATCATATGTGCATGAATATTGCTATGATTACATGTGATTGACTTGCATACATGTGATCATAGCAATATTCGTGCACATGTGATCAAGAATTCAAATCTGCACATAATTGTATAACGGATGATAATCCATGCTCCACACAATTATAAACTTCAAAATTACACATAAGTTATTCTAGAAAACAATCAAAAAATAATTTTCATGTAAAAAACAATCATCGGTTGGGCTTGATTTGAAAAGTTCTCAAAGGTTCTCGCAAAAAAAAGGGTTTTCAAAATAACTTTACCCTATATATATATAGGGGTGAGTTATTTTAGGGACTCGTGCATACTATATATATAATTAGATGATCATGGTGGTATGTAAGTTACAAAAAACACGAGTCCCTAATGGTACCTAAAATAAGCAGTCCCTAAAATAACTTTATATATATATATATAGAGAGAGAGGGAGAGTTAGGTTATTACGAAAACTAAATATTTGTCGAGAATCGCGAGAATTATTTTAAACCATTAGATGAAATTAATCAATGGTTAGTAAATAGTATGCATTTAAAATAACAAATAAATAATTATAAAATATAAAAGGGTAAACATGAAATTATAAATTAATCAAGAAAAACGTATCTTACAAAACAAATCTCCTATAAATTCGGCACCCACATTTAATAATTCAAATAGTTACTGTATTTGATTTTAAAATTATTTAATAATTGTTAAGGTTAAGACTCTTATCCATCCATACACATACTTTTTTTTTTTTTTTTTATTCACTAACACAACTTCGTCAATTTAATTAATAATATATGTTACTAATAATAATATAGGATTATGAATACGTTTCGGTATTTAACTTGTGAAACTAATTCTTTTTTCGAAACTATAAATTTTATGATTGGTACACATGTAAATTAACATGTTCAAAAATATATACGTACATTTTTTTAATACAAAGTTTCCTAGTGTATTTAAAAACACATACAGTCAAATCTCTGTAAATTAATACTCGATAAATTAATACCTCAATAAAATTAATAAATTGTCCAGACTCAACTTAAGAGAACTAGTATAAATCAATACTCGATAAACTAATAACTCGCTAAATTAACAAAATATCTCAGTCTCAATACTATTAATTTATATAGGTTTCACTGTATATGCATTGTGTTCACATGTGAACAACTTTAATTAACACATGTGTATGGTGATGTTCACATGTGTACTACTTTTATTTACACTTTTATTAATGTGATTTATGTTTAAAACTTTATATTATATATATACTCGTAATTGTTAAGATTTTGTTAAACGATTGGACATAAAGTGTCAAATTGTAATTTGTTTTTAGCATTTTATTTATTAGTAGTACAATATTAGGAAACCATTTACAAAAGGAACACATAAAAATTATTTTTGTTGCCATCAATATTACTGTACATTATAATCAAATTACATCTTTTGAATTTTACTTTACTAGGATAAAAAAAAAAGTTTTCAAACGTGCGGAATGAACAAACGTGGGAAAAAATTGATTAATGTTGTAATCATAAAAACGGGTAAACATAATGTTTGGAGATACTTAAGGGATTCAAGGAATTAAATAAATATTTATTGTCATCTAATTATTAAAGTACAAAATTACTCTTATTTTATATGGTTCTTATGGTTCTCGACATATATATATATAGGGTAACATTCCAGTAAGAACGCTTTTAAAATAAGAACGGAGAGAACACTTAAAAACATCATTTTGATGCATTAAAAGTCCATAAATTAACATAGTGCATAACTAATTATTATTATTTAAGTGTTTAACAACACATTGATCCGTGAAAATAAAAAAAATCACGTTTTTGGTTTTGTGCATCCATCTTGGATGCATATTCATCAAAATGATGCATCCAACAAAAAACGTGATTTTTTCAATTTTGACGGATCAATATGTTGTTAAACACTTAAATAATGATAATTAGTTATGTACTATGTCAGTTTTATGGACTTTTAATGCATCAAAATGTAGTTTTTAAGTGTTCTCATTTTTAAACTGTTCTTATTTAATTGTCCCCCTATATATGAACATATTTATGTATTTTGCATCAATGTATTTATACAAGCACTAATATATCTATATTTTCAAAAACAAATTATTATTTATCTTAACTACAAAATTAAAATTTATATAAATAAATTAACATTATCATCATGATAGTATAAAATAAACCCACAAATTATTCATACAAAGCAATCAAATCCACAAATTTTCAGATACAATCATACACAAAAATACAAAAGATTTACAAATAAACTTTTCTTAATAACAAAAAAAAAATCAAGAAATATCTAATGTTTATTATGCACCTGAATTAACATCCAATCTCATTAGTGTTGGGCAACTACAATACAAAGGTGTAACCTTTGTGATTAAGAATGGGGTATGCAAAGTACACCATCCAACCAAGGGTCTTATACTTAATTCACCCATGACCAAGAATCGTATGTTTCCAGTATTTGGTACCCCTAGTGTGCAGGAAAGATGTAGGCAAGTAAGTAATATGTAGTGTATCCCAACTATGGCACAAAAGGTTTGTCCATATCAACTACAAAGCCATTAGAACAATGCAGTTCAAGAACATGGTTGAGGGCCTGCCAAAGAATGTTGAAAGGTCACAAGTGTGAGATTTGTGCTATTGGCAAGCAACAGAGGGAAGCCATTCCCAAGATGACCAACTGGCGTGCTACAGAAAGGTTGCAACTCATACACACCGACATATGTGGGCCTATTAGACCTTCCTCCAAAAGCAATAGGAGGTATGTTCTGGTATTCATAGATGATTTTACTAGAAAAACATGGATTTATTTGTTGACAGGCAAGGGGGAAGCATTTGAATATTTTAAGATATTCAAAGCATTGGTTGAGAATGAAGCAGGAACCAAAATCAAGTGCCTTAGGAGTGACAGAGGTGGAGAATTCACCTCACAAGAATTCAAGGAATTTTGTGCGAAAGCGGGCATCAAGAGACAACTTACAGCAGCCTATACCCCACAGCAAAATGGGGTGGCATAGAGGAGAAATCGAACTCTCGTGACATGGTAAGATGTTCACTTGCAGAGAAAGCACTGCCCAGGTATTTCTGGTCTGAAGCTGTAAGTTGGTCACGCCATGTATTAAATAGATGCATCAGTAGAAGCTTAGACGATAAGGTTCCAGAAGAATAGTGGACAGGTATAAAACCTAAAGTTGATTACTTTAGGGTTTTTAGATGTGTATGCTATGCCCACATACCTACCCAGTTGAGAACTAGTGATGAATCCAAGGCATATAGACTTTATGACCTTATTGCTAGAGAAATTGTTATTAGTAGGGATGTCACATTTGATGAAGAAAGGAAGTGGAACGGGAAAGATCAAGAAGTCAGCAATGAAGAATTGATCATAGATTCAGAAAGTGAGAACACAGCCTAATGACACTACAGGAGATGGAACATCGCCTCTGATCAATGAAACAAACTCACAAGTTAAACCGAATGGCACTCAAAACCAACAAAGAAAAGAGCAACAGGAGTCACAGTCAGGTACAAATGAAACCACTAATGAATCTGATGTGCAGGGTACTGAATCTGGTGCAAGAGTTAGGAGGCCACCTAGATGGATGGATGATTACTACACTGAATTTATAGAGGAGGAAACAGGATTTGTTATGTTCAGTTCCCTTGATGACCCTACAACTTTTGAAGAAGCATGTAAGGAGGAGAAATGGGTGAGGGCAATGGAAGCAGAAATGGTCGCTATAAGGCACAATGATACATGGGAACTGATGGAAGCTCCTCCAGAAGCAAAGCCGATTGGAGTCAAATGGCTGTTCAAGACCAAGTACAATGAAAATGGGGAAGTGGAGAAATATAAAGCTAGATTGGTAGTAAAGGGGTGCGCTCAAAGGAAGGGTGTTGATTACAATGAAGTATTTGCTCCTGTGGCTAGGTGGGACACTATAAGGGCGATGTTAGCTATCGCGGCAAGGAGGAAGTGGACTGTTTACAAACTAGATGTGAAAAGTGCATTTTTACATGGAGAGTTGAAAGAGACGGTGTATGTAGATCAGCCACTTGAATTTGTAAAGCCGGGGGAAGAGAAGAAAGTTTACAAGCTGAAGAAGGCGTTATACAGGCTCAAACAGGCTCCTAGGGCCTGGTTTAACATAATTGAAGCATATTTCAAGAAAGAAGGATTTAAGAGGAGTGATTTTGATCACATTTTATTTATAAAAGAAGTGTGACACAAAATATTAATTGTTAGCTTATATGTGGATGATCTTATTTATGCAGGAAATGATGTTATGTTGCTGGTGATGATACACCCCTCCGGAGCTCTATCTCCAGAGATAAATCTGCTAGAATTACGGAGCTCACTTTCGTCTGAACGGAGCTCACCTCCGTCAGAACGGAGGTCACTTTAGGAAAACGGAGCTCATCCGTTAGAACGGAGGTCCGCCCAAATATGGAGGAAATCTCTTATTATCTTCCTCCTAAAGCAAAGGTAAGTTTTCTTATCTTTTATTATTATAATATATCTATAATATGGCATGTAAATCCCATAAACATGTCATAACATATCTTGTACCCACATAATACGAGGGTATCCCCCTAAAACCCTAACTTATCCCCCAAGGTAAGTTAGTCCTATAAATAGAAGTATCCCCTCATGAATAAAGGTATCATATTCTCTCTACGAGATACGAAACCTCATTCACCCGATCATCCGATCACCTAAGGTGGTCGTCTTCTCTACAAAGTCAACTTCACCGCCAACCCAAACACACCCGATCTTGTGGCGTTAAGTTTGACCAAGCTTTACACCGATAGAGAAACGCCAACGAATCGGTTAAAAACCCTCACCTTGTTGGATCAAAGGACCGTACGGTTCTTTGATTCATCAAATTGGCGCCATCCGTGGGACCGTACATTATACGTTCCCGTCTCTACCGCCGGGTTAGATCTTCAACAATTAACGTCCATGAAATCCAACGATGCCGATTAAGATAAAACCTAGTGTATTTGTCACCGGTGAAGCCTTGTCCTGGACAAAATCTTGTGTAGGTTATCACAGACGATTCTTTGCGACCCAAAGATCAAAAAGGCATGTGCTGTGATAGTTATCATGAACAAATTAGCCTCCAATCTTGTGGCGTTAAGTTTCACAAAGCTTTACACCGATAGGGAATCGCCAACGAATCGGTAAACCTTGGCGATAGAAGGATCAATAAGAACACGTCTTGTGCTAATTTTCACAGACGGAGTCTCGGCGACAAGGCGAATCTTGTGCATATTTTTAGGATAGTCTTGCAAAGGAAAAACAACCAGCTTCCGCGAATTTGAAGACGTTCATGATCTTCGAAGGTAAGTTTTTATTTGTGTAATTTTAGTAGTCTAATGCGATCTTCTGCAAATAGAATCTCCCATCAAACTGGGGGGCTTGATGATATACCCGTCCGTAGCTCTATCTCCGGAGGTAAATCTGCCAGAATTACGGAGCTCACCTTCGTCAGAACGGAGCTCACCTCCGTCAGAACGGAGGTCACTTCAGGAAAACGGAGCTTATCCGTCAGAACGGAGGTCCGCCAAATATGGAGGAAATCTCTTATTATCTTCCTCCTAAAGCAAAGGTAAGTTTCCTTATCTTTTATTATTATAATATATCTATAAGATGACATGTAAATCTCATAAACATATCATACCATATCTTGTACCCACATAACACGAGGGTATTCCCCTAAAACCCTAACTTATCCCCCAAGGTAAGTTAGTCCTATAAATAGAGGTATCCCCTCATGAATAAAGGTATCATATTCTCTCTACGGGATACGAAACCTCATTCACCCGATCATCCGATCACCTAAGGTGGTCGTCTTCTCTACAAAGTCGACTCCACCGCCAACCCAAACACACCCAATCTTATGGTGTTAAGCTTCACCAAGATTTACACCGATAGGGAATCGCCAACGAATCGGTTAAAAACCCTCACCTTGTTGGATCGGAGGACCGTACGGTTCTTTGATTCATTAGCTGGAAAGTTTCAAAAAGTCTATGAAAGAAGAATTCGACATGACAGATTTGGGGCAGATGAAATTCTTCTTGGGAGTAGAGATTCAGCAAACTGCAAAGGTGATCACAATGTGCCAAAGTTAATATGCGAAGGATATCCTCAAACGATTTAGAATGTGGGAGTCAAGCCCAGTCAAAGTACCGATTGTTCCAGGTACCATATTGACAAAGTCAGATGCAGGGGAAGAGGTGGATAGCTCAATCCACTACACGGAGGAAGATGGAAGGGCTCCTTTTTCGGTAGCCGTTTGAGTCGGAGGAAAATGCCGGCGTTTGTAGATCTAAGGAATGGGCTCCTTTTTGCGGCGGTTTGTAGTGAAGAAGACAGAAAATGCTGGCCGATCGGGGACGATTGTAGCGAAGAGAGACGGAGAGTGAAGACATAAGAGATAGAAGGTGCGTGTGTATGTGTTTTATGGGGAGAGAAGGGGTAGCCAGCGGTATTAGTGGATGTGTGTAGAAGAAGAGGATAAGACCGTGAGGAGTAGCCCGTCCTTTTTCGAAAATATCATCCGTAACGCCCCCGTAACGCCTGGTATCGGTCCCGGGGGGCGTTCCGCCTGTTAAAATTGCAAGCCCTTCCGATTTTGAACGCGTCTAAATGAGCCCTCCTTTTTTGTTTTTTTCTGCTTTTTCCCATCCCAAGGAAAAAAATTTTTTTATAACCTCTAAATTTAAACACTATATATACATACACATTACCATCTAACAAATCAATCCTCATTTTATCTCATATTCTTCTTATTTCTTTCATTCTTCTCCTAATATTTATACACTCAAACAATAAATGGCTAGACCTTGGACAACAGATGAGACTATGAATTTAGCGAGAGCTTGGCTTGACGTAGCCGAAGATCCAAGCGTAGAGGCTTTCCAACAACAAAGAACATTTTGGAACTGTGTAAGGGAAGTCTTTATTAATCTCCAAAATCTTCAAGGCAAGCAAAGGAGCCTTGAGGGTGTGCAAGGAAAATGGCGGAAGATGCGCCACTCAATTCACGAGTTCGAGCACATCTATGCTCGTGTGAACAATGAAATAAACGCGATACGTGTCGAAGTTGCTTTAGATGAGTATCGTATGACGCATCCTGATTTTCTCTACCTCCCGGAGTGGGCATTGCTACGAGCTAGTCCAAGATTTATGATGTGATTTTATCGAAGATGTTTTAGTTTCATATCTATCTATGTTATTCTGTTTTACGTTTTTTGTGTGTTTAAAATAAATGTGTTTTATATATGTTTAAAAAAAATGTGTGTTTAATGTATTTATGTTTTACTCGTTTTTAGTTAATGTATTTATGTTTTACTTGTTTTTCTTTGATTTAATATGTCACCAAAAATTAAACACATCACATAGAACATTACATTTATTTTGATAACATACGTAACACTACTCAGTAATTGCGGAGTAGTGAATTATAATGAGAATGATCCATACTTTTCAAAAATAAAATAAAATAATAAGAGTCATAAATTTCTTCATAAAATTCAATAATAAAACATAACAATGGATTAAGTAATAATTGCAAAACCTCATGTCATTATTATCACCAAAATTTACTAACGGAAGCACCGGCATTTCGAATAACCCAATAAGTAAAATCATAGTAACCATAATCAATGTGAAGTCTTAAACCTCAGCATTAAAAGCACACTAATTATGAGCATATACCATAACTTTAACCATAATTACTAATAGGAAACTCAAAAGTCCTTATTAACATATAAAAATAACATTACATTCAACATATCATAAATTACCTCATAAATTCCTCATTTCTTTCACTCAACATACATGCACCATAACAATTTCAACATAATAAACATCAATGCATTAAGCCCCTCATAAATTGAATCACAACTTTTCTTCTAACTAAGCAATTATAACTCAACTTTATATTATATATAGATATAGATTTAAGTTGAGATATCTACAGTAAATTTGTCTTTTTTAAATTTTTATCTCACATTTTTGTGGTTCTTTTGATTTTTGTTCCAAACTTTTATTTTTCTTATATTTGCCCCTCTTTCTTTAGGAGTATCATATATATACCAATCTATGTTTTTTTAACTACAGAAAACTTGGATTGTTTCACATTTTTGTCACAAAACGTTTAACATTTTTATTTTTTGTCACATAATTTAATTTCTTTTACTTTTAGCATGAAAGATTTGTTTTGTTTACTTTTTATACTTTTATTTTTTTAACTTTTGCCACGAAAGTTTCATTATCTTACTTTTCACCACATAACTTTTTTTTATATAACTTTTGTCAACAATCTTTACCACATAATTTTTGATTTTTTAACTTTTGTCACGAAAGTTTCATTTTATTTAGTTTTTGCACATAACTTTGAGTTTTCGCCACATAACTTTCAATTTTTTTAACTCTTCGCATGAAAGTTTTGTTTTCATTACTTTTTATACGTTTTCTTTTTTAACTTTCGACACGAAAGTTCCAGTTTCCATACTTTTTATCAATTAACTTTTGAATTTCTAACTTTCGTCAACGAAGTTTCATCTTCTTAACTTTTTACTACATAGCTTTAAGTTTTTCAAGTTTAGCCATCAAAGTTTTATTTTCTTTACTTTTTATCATATAACTTTGAGTTTTCGCCACATAACTTTCAATTTTATAACTTTTAGCACGAAAGTTTTCTTTTCGTTGCTTTTTATGCTTTTCTTTTTCTAACTTTCAGACACGAAAGTTTCATTTTCCTTACTTTTCACCACATAACTTTTGAATCTTAAAATTTTGTCAACAAAGTTTCATATTCTTAACTTTTTACCCCATAAATTAAAAATTTTCAACTTCAGCCACAAAAGTTTTACTTTCTTTACTTTTTACCATTTAACTTTTCTTTTTTTAACTTTTGCAACATGTGTAAATGTTACGTAATGTCTCCCGGAGAAATGCTCGGGGGACAAATCTCGTTCAATTTACATATTGAGTTACTAGTTATGCCCTAACTTCCATTAACTAACTTCATAGAAACTTCTTAATCGAATTTTCACCATCCCACAATTTAAATAACTATGCCCTAATAGATAATAATAAAAATGCTTCGTATTTTTAATTTATTCTAATAAAAAAGGTCAGAGTTTATAAAACTTACTTTGGAATTTAATGTTGTAGCGAAAAAGAGATATCTAATAATTTAAACACACTAAAGAAAGTTTAAATTTGGGTACTTCATAGTTGGTAATTTCAAAAAGAAACATCATGCATTTGGAAAAAAATATGTCTTGCGTGTCCGTGACTCCGTGTGAAGTGAATTAAAAGAAACAAAGACATTGTGGCTCGTGGGCTTAAGGACTTAATGTTTTCGGGTTAGGGCCTAAAGAATACAAGCAAGAAAAAACATTTGCGCTGTTCTTTGAGATTGGGCCTTTCCCCCCTTCTGGTTTCAAGCTGTATCTGACTATCTGCCACCGACTGTCAAGCAAAAGATGCGAAAGGAAACATGAATTTACCTAATGAGATTCGATCCTGAAAGATGTTTTAAGAGGAAAAACCCGCCTTCTTAAAAAGCATTGGACAATAAATTTCATAAGGAAAAGTTTCAATAAGAGATGTCCTTTATAGAAGAAAAGGCATCTTCAGGAAAAAAAAAAATGGTTAGATCCTCACCCCATGAAAATGTAGGTCTTTACCACCAAACACCACCACCGAATAGACATAATAGTTCACTCGTAACCATTCAATTAATATATATAGGATATGTACATATAGACAAAAAACAAGTGTGTAATAACGATTATATTCATTCTATATTACATATTTCTTGTTCTTGATCCTACTGGGACAACAGTGGCATCAGAGCACAGTTTTTGTGATTTGGAATCAACCCCAAATCACCAGTTTCTCGTTTTAACAAAATCAAAAAACATACCTTACAATTGGGTACAGTTCTTACTCAATTCCGTTAGACTGCCGTTTTTCAGTCACTTTGATTGTCGTTCTCAATCGCCGTTACAACCATTTTCGTTGTCGTTTTCAATCACGGTTTTCTTTTTCGATTGCCGTTTTCAATCGCCGTTACAACCACTTGATTGCCGTTTTCAATCACCGCTTACAACAACTTCGATTGTCATATTCAATCGCCGATTAAATTCAACTTGATTGCCGTTTTCAATCACTGTTACCAGATTGCCGTTTCAATCGCCGTTGATATAATCCATCCAGAAAAATTGTTTGTCGTTATCAAACAATAAGAAATTCAGTCACTTTATTTTCTTCGCCGTTACCGAACAACCAAAATATCGAAATCGTTTTATCGATCCGTTACAAACATTGAAACAATAGTGTTTCAATCAGAAAGCAAAAGAAACCGTTAATTGTTCGCCGTTACGTAACAACAGACCATCGATCAGATTTTAAAATTGAAACTGTTGTTTCAATCAGATTACTAGAAAGATAAATAGAAGATAACTTCATTCAGAAGAAGAAAATCGATTCAGAAGCATATCGATTCAGAGAGACTAGAAGAAGAACCCTAATTTTTGGGGGGTTTTGTGCGATAAACAGGAAGAAGGGGGAAGCAGATCGCATCGAAAAAGAAGAGAGAAAGAACCGCCGTTTGATTGGATAAAGAAGAAAAGCAAGACCAGGTTTTTATTATTAAACTCATCTTGTTTTTATCAATAAATTAAATTAATTTATCCGTATAAAGAAAAGGTGTCATACAAAAGTTGAAGAGCCTTTCAATTATCTCAAAGGCTAGTGTTTTCTATTGTGGAAAACATATAGTAAAAAGATTTTTCAAAAGGATTTATTTTATAAAACTAAGATTGTTTTAGAAACTTTTATAAAATAACTATGGGTAAAGAAGATGCGGAGAGTTCGAATAACGATAAGGGAATAGGATCGACACACTATTTCCAATGCCCAGTGTTGACGACAACAAACTATACGATATGGTCGATAAGAATGAAGATCATTTTACAAGCAAATGGTCTATGGGAAATGATCGCGTCCGATAAAAGTAAGGCTGATGAAAAGTGAGACAAGACCGCGATTCGGTATCAATTTCAAGGATTACCCGAAGATATGATATTGCAAGTAGCAAGTTGCATAAATGCAAAAGAAGTTTGGGATACATTAAAGACTCAAAATGTTGGAGTAGATTGAATACTGTAACACCCCGCTAAAGCGGAATATACGGGATGCACAGATAAGCACAATTGCACACAGTACAAGTTCCAACACAGCCATTAACATTAACAAAGAACAGAAGTACGATTGTTATTACAGAACATAAATGAACTTAGAATAGTCAATATCTGGAAGACAGAACAATTGTCTTTTAAGAACAGAACTTGAACTGAAGTAGCAAGGAAGGTCATTATAGCTCCTGAACTTGTACGCTCGAACAATCACCAATAAGGATGAGCTTAGAAAGGAAGACTCCTATGCTAACAAGATCTACTTAGCCTAGCCTGAAAAAGCATGTAAGTTCAAAAGGTCAACTACAAAAGTAGTTGGTGAGATTCACATAAAGTACGTTTAGTTTACATATACGTATATATGTATAATAAGAACAAGATCATAAGTTTTGTACATTGGAACAAAGTACTTTGTAATAATAATAAGAACTAGGTCAAGATCTGCACTTTGAACTTAAGTACTTTATAATAATATGAACTAGGTCCAGATCTGCATTTTGAACGTATGTACTTTATAATAATGTGAAAAAAACAAGAACATATGATGAACTTTAGATATAAGTTGTCACTGCTAACCCGATTGGCCAGAACTGAACTGTAATGTAGTAATGTGCTCATATAGCTCAAGTACGTCAAATAAGATCTATGTCAGAACAATGACATGAACAAAAACAAGTAATATGCATCCTCTTGAATTGTGGAGAATGAGGGTGGGCCTACCCTAAACAGCGTTGTCCATAATTACCTACGGTTCATTCCCTGAACTGTGGGATATGAATTTGATAGCAGTGAACAAGAACTGAACAAGTACATGTACGAACTAGGACAAAATAAAGATCAAGTATGGTAGTATAAATGTATTTAAGATCCTGCCCATTCAAGACTTAAATACTTCTTTAAACAGTTTAAGAATCATTTCATAAGTAGTTCAAGATCAAGCTCATAATATAGTATGTAAAATAGTTCAAGAACATATGTACAAGTACGAAAATAGTTTTCATGCTTTTCAGTCCCCGATAAAGAACTTTGAACAAAATGTACGAAAGGGGGATTAGTGAACTCACTATCATCTGGTACAAGCATAGAGAACTAGCACAGAGAACAAGTACAGAGATAGATAAGTTATATCTATCACAATCCAAGGACGTCTTGATGGATGCCTAAGTACATATCATTGATCATAAATAAGTACATATATTAATTCATGTGATTAATTAATCACTGAAATGTCCTTGATGAACTGATGATTTGCTCCTTTGAAGATCTTTGAACGTTTTGACTCAAAAGAGTTTAATTGAACTTTAAGTACATGAACCGGACTTGAACTGAACGTCTTTAAACTCACACATAAGTACTTATCGTGTTAATGAGTTGCACATGTCTTTAATAGTGAACTTTAGCCTTAAGAACTCGATTTAGTTGTTCATAGAATTCGTACTTTAGTAATCAAGATAGAACATGTCTTATGTGTACTCAATTAGGGTTTGTACTTTGTACGTTGTTTTAGATCGACTCATGAACTAGCTTGATGTTATTAAGTAGCCTTTAATGTGTTTAATCGAATGATAATGATGTTATGAACTGCTTTGATGATTAAGGATCAAGTGTGGTGTGTTATAGAACAAGTTCAAGTTGTTTATTGAATGCACAAAGTCGTTCTAGGGTTTGGAAGTACTCAAGATCGTCTCATGTTTTGATCAGAATCGTCCTAGGGTTTCAGAGGCACCAGATCGTCCTAGCTAACACAAGATCGTCCCATTAGACCCTAGCAAGATCGTTTTAGCTGACAAGAGGTCAAGATCGTCCTGGTTGCACTTCAAGATCGTTTTAAGGGAACAAATATTCAAGATCGTTCTAAGTACATTGAACAAGATCGTCCTAAAGGACAGGAACAAGATCATCTTAGTAGACCACTCAGGATCGTCCTAGGTACCCAAGCAAGGTCGTCCTAGGTACCCAAGAACAATGAACAAGTACGAGATCATTTCAAGAACAAGTGTTTGAGCTAAACCAATCCAAAGGATTAGTTACCCATTTAACGTACCAACAACATCACAACACCACACAAGATCGAATGAACAAGAACAAGAACCAAGATAGCAGCCTAGGACGATCTTAGGACAAGATCGTCCCATCTCAAGGTCGTCCCACTGCCCAAAACGGGCTGGAACAAGAACAGAACATTGCACGAAGATCTAGATCGATTCCGGGACTTGTTAGAACATAGAACTAGTACATATATGCACAATAACATTAACCATTAACACTTTTAACGATTTCAAGACCATCTATAACATGAACAAGGTGTGGCACATCAAGAACAAGTTTTCCTTAACTTTCAAAAATCGATTTTGTAAATTAAAGCATGTTATGACCCAAATTTGTTCACATAAATGTTTTTAAACACATTTAGGCACAAACCCATTAATCATTAACACGATTTCATATCAAAATTGGACCAAAACATCAAGAACATGAACTTAAAAAAGTACACTTTTAATTTGATCAAAAACTCATAATTTGTTGTTGTTACCTGAGATTTGATTCCGGAAATATGTTTTGATTATCACAAGGATGCTAAAAGTACAAATGATTTTGGTTTAACAATCCAAAATCAAAAGATGAATTTTGTGTGTGAAAATGTGGCTGCACTATGTGTTTCTAGAGTGAGAAAGAAGAAAGAAGAAGGAGATGAAATATGGTTGTTCCTCTCTCTAGGTTTCTCATCCTTTTCTTTATATATCTTTCCCATATTAAATGAACTCAATAAATGCAAGGACCATTTGCGAACATTTTGGTCTAAAACTTTTATGAACATGAACGTTTATAATCCGAACTTTAATATTTCATTGTACTTAGTCATGAACTCGTCATATAAATCAAGATTTAAGATCAAATTGACCTTCATATAAGCGCATAATTTAGGTCTAAAGTACGTCAAGAACTTAGATAATTTGAACTGTCTAGCCGTTCAAGTGGCGAAAGTACGTTTCAAAGAACTTATTAAGAACATTTGTAAGACGGTTGTTACAAAAGGCGAAACTGCAAAGTCTTAAATCTGAATTTGAGATGTTACAAATGGAGGAAGATGAAACTATTGATTCATTCACCGCGAAAATGACAAGTCTCACATCACAAATGACAAGTCTTGGATCAACCCTCGATGATGCAACTCGTGTGCGGAAACTGTTAAATTTTGTACCAGAGAGGTTCATTCAAATTGTGGCATCAATTGAGCAATACTCGGATCTAGATAAATTAACTTTGGACGAAGCTATTGGAAGATTAAAGACCTTTGAAGAAAGGATAAAGATTAAGAAAGGAAAGATCTTTGATCATCAAGATAAACTATTATTTACAAGACATGACAACAACAATGGTTGAAGACATTGCTATGATAATCAAGGAAGAGGAAGATATGTTCCACCACATAACCGAGGTTATGAAAATTCAAGACAATATGGAAGAAACGATAATTATTAGAAAGATACATTCAAGAGCTACAATGAAGAAAAAAATCCCCTCAAGATCAAGAAGGATTTACAAGGAACGTAAATAATGTAAGATGTTATAATTGCAACAAACTTGGACATTAAGCATCAGATTGTCGACGAAGACCTCAAAGACGACAAAGAGAAAAAGTATCAAACCTTGTGGAAGAAGACGTGGAACCACAATTATTAATGGCATCCGCAAGCTTTAACAAGAGTCAAGAAAAACTTGGTAATGATGCGCCAACAAATCAAAGCAATCCCTTTGAAAATTTCTACGGTGACGAAGACTTAAAGTGGGGAAAAATTCTACTAGAAAGTTATGAAGGAAGACATGATCAAGAGCAAGAGACTAAAGAGGCATAAAAGATCAACAAGTCGAAAGCAATAATATGTATAAAAAGCCTAAAGTCAAGACACACTTTTGGAGCACTATCACTTCAAAGATGGTTCAAAAGATCAAGCATAAGTTGAAAGGAAATTCAAAGTACAAATGAAGATATTGCTCACAAGATTGAAGATTAACTACTTCAATGGTTAAGGGGGAGAATGTTGGAAATTAACCATTGACATAGTTAAAAACGAAGACTTATAGGCATGATTATATTAGTTTGTAATTAGAAGGTGTGATTATATAATTAGATAATACTTGAAAGGGTGTAGTGGTTGGCCAAAAGACACAACCATCACCACCGTAGGAAAGGGTGGCGGTTACCACCAAACACCACCACCGAATCGACACAATGGTTCACTCGTAACCATTCAACTAGTATATATAGGATATGTACGTATAGACAAAAAACAAGTGTGTAATAACGATTATATTCATTCTATATACATAGATTATTACATATTTCTTGTTCTTGATCCTACTGGGACAACAGTATCATAATATTGTGCTTAACTTGACACTTATTGCTGAAGCCTAAACAATATACTTGTACTACATATGAAACAGTCAAACAGAAAACTTAGTACAATCGCAAATTTATAAATTCAAACAGTGAGAGGGTCAATGCTTGTGGCTCAGATCTAACTTTAGAGTTTAGACAATATACAATTCTTGCATGATAAACTAATTCACTTTAGTATATCCGTTATGTGGTATGATCGGGTTTAGCATTGTTGGTTGGTTAATAACTAAATAACTTTGGTGGCCAAACAGCCTCGCGTTCAATTTATATGCCTATTTGGCTTTTTAGTGAATCTTTTGATGAATTTTTTTTCTCAATTCAAACAGGCTTTTATAGGGCTAAGTTAAAAGAAATAGTTTGAGAAGCTTCTTTTCAAACAACTTAAAACCCAAATAACCCAACCCATGGATACCAAAAAATTGATAAATTCTTGAGCTTGGCTTGATATTTTAGTTCGATTTTTTTATGTTTTCAGTTTACAAGAAATTTGATGGATAATTTGGGTTGAATTTGTGTTAGTTTGATTAAAATTTAATGTTAAAGAAACCCACGGCTGTAATTTGTGAATTTGGGCTACAAAGTTGATGTATGGGCTTGAGCTAAAAAGCTTTGTCAATACAGATTGCCCTGCCTTTAAAAATATTTTTGAGAATTAAAAATTGAAGTTTGAAATATAGAGTAAAAAATTAAAATGGAAGCAAAAGACGTCAATGATCATTTCAACAGCTCAAAATTGTCCAGGAATCAAATTTACAAGTGAATAACAACAAATATTCAAGACATAAACAAGAATGGTAAGACAATATAAGTAACATTAACATAATTAACATAACATAAAACTAACACGCGTTCTTAAATTAATAATAATAATAATAATAATAATAATAAAAAAAAAAAGAAAACATTAACATAACACAATACCTAAGAAAACTAGTCAAAAGACTCGGTGAATTGCAAAACCATTATTAGCATACTTTAACACTATACATGTTGTGATGCATATGGAACATACCAATGATCATATTCTTACATATATATAAATATAGAAGCATATCTTATCTTATAATAGTATACTTTGCAACATATACAATTAGCTATAGAGTTTATTCACTAGCCTTAAACCTTAACCGTGCATTCGGGTGGAAATCCTCGAGGAAATCGCTTAGTATCGGTGCAATAGTTGTATATCATATGGTTTTCCCGAACCCATTTTAGTTTTTGGTCACGAGTAGAATCTAGTCCAAATAGAACTGATCTAGCTTTAACACCAAAGTTCCTATATGAAGCGGTAAAAGGGGATTGGGTCCAGTCAGTCTTGACTAAGCCGCCTCTCGTTGCCCACTCGTCGGCATTCCATAGACTCGAATATAGCCTCATTCGTTGATGTTTTGGAAATGGAACACCAATTGATTCCATGTTCTTGAATTCCCTTATTGGTGTTTCATCTACAAGAAAACTTGACATAATATTTAAAGCTAATCAGTAAAATATGGTGATGATGATTTTAACTCACACACCTAAAAACTTGGTTACATTAATCTCCTAATTAAGTATATCTTCTAAAATATTCAAATGCAAAGAAACACACCAAATCTTTTAAAAGCGTAAAACCATAGATTCTATCAAAAAACTGTCAATGTTATAACACTAGCAACATAGTTATAAAGCATATTCAGCATATCTAAATAATTAACTCGTGTTAACAAACAAAAATTTACAATCACTATCAGAAAAATGTGATTTTATTATATGAAAGAGTCATTTTCAGAAGAGATACATTAATTTATGTCATTTTCAAAAGAGATGCATACTAAAATAGCCATATAGTTTACAAGTTTTAACCTTTTACTAAGAACTATGTTGATATGTCACACAAAGATAAAATCATGTTTCCCTACGTATATACAAAAATGTGGCAAATTTACGCAAAATCGGAACATAGTTTTTCTCAAAGTAAAACCACATGTTTGGTAAAAATAAGACATGTGGCTATATGCTCATTTCTTTTTTCATTCTTTTAATTTAAAAAATGACATAAATCATATGTGTGAACATTTACATCCATGAAATAAGATTTAGAATGATTAAAATTTCATTTTTGCAAATTTAATATTTTTAATGTTTATATCACATTTGTCACTTTCAGTAAAGCTTTTAATAAATATATCCAATGTACGACGACTTTCTGGTAATATGAGGTGTAAAATGTAACTTACATAATAGTTTGAGGAGTCCAAACGATGGAGTAAGTGTGGAATTTAGAAGTCGGGTCAAACCACATTCGAAATTGTTGCTCTCTTTCGCCTTTTCCTTGAGTATAGACGTTGGTATGAAGTGTGTACGGTTCACCAGTTGAATTGCCCAAAAACTCAAAGTCTATCTCATCATGGGTCGGCCCTTGCGACGACAACTGCATATGTATTTATAAATATAATAAGTTACGAATACATATATAAATTAAGTTAGACTCAAAGGCAGAACTAGTTAAAATTTTCATTTTAAGACTTTTTATTGATAAGACTCTAAAACTAATTAAATATCCACTATTTTATTGGCATTAATTATATGTCTGTACTATCCTTAAATCATGTTAATTTAAATATGACAATTAAAATATAGGTGGTGATTTGTATGTCATCAGCCACTTTAATTTAACCTTACAATAACAAACATGTATTAAAATGTTGTATAATACAATAATGTGAAACATATTTAATTTAATTGTGTATGATTAAAAAATAGTGATGTAAAGAATAGTGATGTAAAGATTACTCATATCTTTTAACCAAAGAATAAAAATAAAAGTTGTCAATGTTAACGATACTTAATTTTATAGTATGCAAGGAAAAACATAAAATTATTAGGAACAATATACAAGGAAAACAACATATATACATAGTATGCAGTGACGGTTCCAGCAGAGTTTCCAGGTACAAGTTTTATTTGCATATCGATTCTCCCAAAATGATACTCTTTTTTAGACTGAAATCCCGAGCCAGAAACTCGATCAAGTGAGAGTGTAAGAACATCACCAATGATCTTACCACGCCCACCACCCCAAGTTATGTCAAAATGTTTATTAAAGTTTGTGGCTCTCGATTGATGGACAAACAACAATAAGAGTTGAAATGTAAATGTAAGAAATAAACGTGTTTTTTGTGAGTCAAAAGATATATAAGAAAATGCCATTTTGTGTAACATGATAAGTTGATATACCCTATGTACGGTGTGTATTTATACATGTATCAATGTAGACACGTGTAATGTGACCCTTATTTTTGGATTAGGATTGGCTGACATAGCTAAGAGTTTGTATGTAGAAATTTTTTTTGTCGGTTACCAATACGGTGATAAGCTTGGATTCTGAATCTATCGTACATATATTTATATTGTTTCGGAAAACGTAATGTATTTTAAAAAAAATTTGTATCAAAGGTTATATAAAACCGCTTCTTATCTACTTTTTTTTTTGTGTCGAATCAATATCACATAAGCAATTCTTTTATCAAAAATATCGCCAAATATAACCTCCAATTATAAATCATCTTCTTTCACCTCATCATCAAATTTTATATTATTCGTAACCCCACATATTTATATTACTATATAAAAATTTTCACTTCACAAAGACAAAATGTTAAAAATATCTTCATGTAAAATAACCATTTTACTATTAATTTTTCACTTCATTATAATACATTTAATGAAATATTTTATAAAATAAATCTCTTTACTCCTAAAACAACTAAACTACCTCTTTTATAGATGGGATCTTCTAAAGTTAGTTGAAACCATCTTGACCTTTACATTAAAATCAAATGGTTAAAATTTAAAAATTATTTTTGAATCATGACCATTGATTTTAATTTAATAGTCACAATCAGTAAAGTTGATGATAACTTTAGAGGATTTAAATCTCCCTTTTGAATCAATTACTTTTACAATAATAACCATAATTCTATTACCCGTCACACCACCACTACTACCAACCACCATCATTGTCGTATTACGCAAATAAAATGTTAGTATATATTATAATTAAAAAACTCATCCGAGCCCAGTCTTGATCATCGACCACATCAGCCTAGAGAAAATCCCTTTTGATGCCGCCTTTGAGGCACCATTTGCATATAACGTCTTTAAATAGGCCATCAAAACCGTCCATGAAGATGCTCTATAGACAAAACTTCTTAAATTCATGACGTTCATGCAATTTTTAAGTTTTTAAAATAACTTTCAACTATTTACTTTTACTTTACGATTGAAAAAAAGTGAGTATGTGGCTGTTAGACACTCAACTAGCTTAAGTGAAAAATCCTTCAATGTTAATTTTTTTTTTATCTATACTCTTTTATAAAAATTACCACATCCCTATTTTTAGAAATAATTACACAATAGTTGCATACGGAATAACTAAATTATCCTTAATAAACACTCACTATGAAAATATTTTTTATAAAATATCAAATTTGCCCTTAATGAGGTTTTTTTCGAACTATTTTGCCCTTAATGAGTTGATTTTCATTTTAAACCTTTATTTTAATTCTACAATCACAAATTCGCAATTACCTCAACCTACACTACTTGACACCGCCACCACCTCCAATAGTACCATCACCGACACCACTAGACCGCATTCCCAACCACCACCGCCGCATTGCTCGGGTACCATGCTCGTTTAGAATAAATGATTTGGTCTCCATGTTTTTATGTTTTAAATATTAGTATGTGAGAGACTTTTCACCCAACTTGCGTGTCTAACAACACCGTAATCACTTTCCCAATATATATGATATATATATATATATCAGATAAAATAAAACAAATATTAAAGTAAAACAAATAAAATACTAAGTTTCTATTCACTAAAAATCACCGTGCATCGTGGAAATCATCATGCATCAATATATATACTTGTGATTCGTGAATCTTCGTGCATCAATTTTACCATGATCTAAGGGTCAAAATCTTGTTTTATTTGTTTTACATTAATACTTGTTTTACAATAATCAACCCCTCTCTCTATATATATATATGAAAAAAGTGAGTGTAAGGTTGTAACACACCCAACTTAGGTGGAAAAATCGCTCACATATTATTTTTTAAATATTTTTTTATAATAAATAAATATATATATATATATATATATATATATATATATATTCGTACCATCACCGACACCACTAGACCGCATTCCCAACCACCACCGCCGCATTGCTCGGGTACCATGCTCGTTTAGAATAAATGATTTGGTCTCCATGTTTTTATGTTTTAAATATTAGTATGTGAGAGACTTTTCACCCAACTTGCGTGTCTAACAACACCGTAATCACTTTCCCAATATATATGATATATATATATATATCAGATAAAATAAAACAAATATTAAAGTAAAACAAATAAAATACTAAGTTTCTATTCACTAAAAATCACCGTGCATCGTGGAAATCATCATGCATCAATATATATACTTGTGATTCGTGAATCTTCGTGCATCAATTTTACCATGATCTAAGGGTCAAAATCTTGTTTTATTTGTTTTACATTAATACTTGTTTTACAATAATCAACCCCTCTCTCTATATATATATATGAAAAAAGTGAGTGTAAGGTTGTAACACACCCAACTTAGGTGGAAAAATCGCTCACATATTATTTTTTAAATATTTTTTATAATAAATAAATATATATATATATATATATATATATATATATATATATATATATATATATATATATATTCGTTTTGGTGTATCGGACGCTCGGATTAATAAAATCTTGTGAAGTCGACTCAATATCTAGTCCGAATATCAAAGGAGTGATTTGAACCATTTATCTCTACATGGTAAACAGGTAAAGTAACTTCTAATACCGTTTTTTACGGGTTTGAGTCTTAATACTGTTTTCGTCGGTGTATCGTGGAGGTTGGGATGTCGGCAGTCTTACCCCTACCAAAGGTGAAAAGATTGTTTTCAGATTTTACTAAAGATAGAAAATGACCTCCAGTTTTGTCGGACATGAAAATTGAACCCATAACCTTTATCTTCGGGAAAAAAAAAAGTTCCAACTGATCCAACAATTTGTGTTCCATTTATCTCTACATAGATATTATATGACACGGAGAGAATGAATGTTTTTTTCCCTTAGGTGGAGCCGTGGAGGTGACACATGAGATTGTGGAAACAGGTTTTGCAGGAGTAGCCGTTGCCAGCTGCATATACATAGATAGTTATCGAAATGTTTTGCTCTGGGACTTTCTAGTTAGCTCAAGTGATTGAGCACTTGTCTTACAAGCAAGGGATTTTGGGTTCAAGACTTGGGAAGTACATAGGAAGTCTTCCTATGAAGGCTTGGCTTGGGTATACCCAGGTTCAAGTCTGAGGGGGCAGGGTTTACCCCTATTAATCGTCGTGCCTTCGGGCGGATTAGTAGGGGGTTTTCCCCCCATCGGGTATTTGAAATAGGCATTTCTACTTCGAGGGAGCTCTCTAGCGCGGACCCGGTTAAGACAACGTATGCTAGACCTCCCGCTGTCGAATCGCGACACGAAGTTCTCAGGCAAAATTCACCTTTCAAAAAAAAATGCTTTGCTCTGATATCGATCACTGGCGTCCGCCTTATCCACAAAATATATAAGTTTCACTTCATACAAAAATAATAATAGTAACTTTTTTATAGATTGTCTATCGACTATTCGTCTTTTTCACAGAGTCTAATGTACATGGGAGTCCACCGACATGTTCTCGACGCATTTCTCCTTTAATATATATAAGAGATTAGAGAGTAACAAACTAATTACAAAAGTATTTTTACAAACTCGTAATGTTCCACTATTGAAAACAAAAAAATTGCAGAAAGAGAAAAAAACAAAGTTTAATTTGATTGGAATCATTGATACAAATATAAATTAATTTCTTAATTAACTCATATAAAGTAGGAAATAATAATCTTATTCCTATTTTGAGATTTTGAGTCATCTGTCAACGTGTCACGTATGCGTTAGCAAAATCCTTTTTGCCGTAACTTCCGAATTATATGTCAAATCATGGTTAAATTAGCAAAAATAATAATAATAATAATAATAAATAATAATAATAATAATAATAATAATAATAATAATAATAATAATAGTTGTGATCATTTGAAAACTAAAATTTTCATAAAATTAAAAAACTGGTCAAAACACATTTTGATCTGAATTTAACACATTATGTTTTTAATTCTTTTTTATAAACACATTGTGTTAACTTCATATCACAATGTGTTAGAACAATTTTCTGATTTTCATGCGCAATAAAAACACAGTGTGACTTAAAACTTAACACAATGTGTTTTCAATAAAAACACATTGTATTTTAAAAAAACACAATTAAAGCACATTGTGTTAAATTCAGATCACAGTGTGTTTTGTCCCGTTTACTATTTTCATAAAAAATTTAGTTTTCAAATGAACATTTCAACAAAATTCCTTAATATAGTTGATAAAATATAAAAAGTTGTATAGTTTATAAAAAAATAAACTAAATTTTGTATAAGTTTAAAAAACCAACTTCATAACAGATCCACAAATTTTACAATGCCCCGATCTAGATAAACTTGCATTCAGGGGCTGGACCTTCAGGGAACCTCCACTTATCCGTGCAATAGTTATAGACTCTATGATACTTTTGCACCCATTTTAACTTTCTCGTGGCTGCAGTGTTAAGTTTTTCACGGAACCATGGCCTCGTGGTCGAATTAGATAAGCACGAAGACCCTTTCGACGATGACCAAATGCAAGCATCGGCGCTAAAGTTCTTGTATGATGCGATAAATGGAGCACGGCTCCAATCTGTCTTGACAAGCCCACCCCTCGTGGCCCATTCTTCGGCGTTCCATATACTTGAGTGTATTCTCATAGGTTGTGTGTTTGGGAATGGAACACCAATTGCTTCATTGTTTTTAAACTCTCTTATTGGGATATCGTCGACATAGAACCTAAAATCAAGACGTTAAAAGATAGCGCCATAACAACGTTGCACATTAGACAAATACGGATGACTAATAGTGAAACCAATGATATTCTCTTATCTGATCGATTTTTGATAATGTAAATCCTTTAAATAAATATGTTGTCTTTTTTAGGAGACTTAGGTAAAATGTTATATGTCCTCTGTTCTTTGGTAAAATTATGATATGAACGAAACTTGGTGATTAACTAACTACATTCTTTCTAATTATACATTTATTCGCGAGGATATATGAGAGTATTTTCGACTTACAATATACGTTGAGGGTTCCAAATGACAGTATAAGTGTGGAAATCCGTAGTGGGATCGAACCAAAGAAAGAATTGTTGTTCTCGATCACCTTTTCCTTGGCTATACACATTGGTATGTAGTGTGTAAGGTTCACCACTTGAATTCCCTAAAAATTCGAAATCTATCTCATCATGGAAATCGCCTTCTGAAGACAACTTCAACATAAAACATGTGAAATGAGAGACAGAAATAAGTAAAACATCACAAAATGTAAGGGTCGCCTAGCAAGGATATAGTTTGAGTACGTTACGTGGTACTTACATAGTAAGCTGTAACGGTGCCAGCAGAGTTCCCTTCGACCAATTTAAGTTGCATATCGATTTTCCCAAACAAATACTCATCTTTAGACCGAAAACCTGACCCTGATCGTTTGTCAAGGCTAAGAGTGAGCAATTCCCCGTCCTCAACTATATTGGCATGGTCCTTTCCCCATGTGATCTCAAAGAGCCGATCAAAAGTACCATTTTTCTGGTCAGGGATCCTAGAGTACTATGATAAGATTACAAAATTTACAGGGATTGATAACTAATGTACCAATGTATTTCTATTTTTATTAAACTGGTTATTACCTAATAAACTTTCAAAATGTGTATATGTTTGCACCGTAATTTTTTTATTGCACCGTTTCCCATCAAATTTCAGAATTATTCATTTTCATTTTAATTAGCTTACCATAGTGTATCCGGATGTTGCCTCGGTTCCATGCTATAAGAAACAGGACTTTGATCAAAAGATGTGGCTTGGAATCGACGTGGACCTCTCCTGCTATGTGGAATATATATGTCAACCTGTTATGCAAAAGAATCATCCAAATTTAGAGGAGTGCTCACAATAATCTCTTCTATGAAATGCTTAAATAAGAAATTAAGAAAATGCCTTGTAGAGAAGGAAAATAGAGACTATCAGGAAAGCAAGCAAAGGGAAGCAACTAGGGCCGATGGCACGAGAACGAGCAAGGTTTGAGCTTGATAGCCTTGACGACGATGATAGCAAACCCATCGGTGGTTAATGTCGTGTTGTTGCAGCCTAACATGGTGTTTCTTCAGATCATATCTCTATGCCTCATTCTTGTAAACTTTCTTGTTTGAGGTCTAACCATTTTCTTTGTCATTTGTTACAGTTCCACATTTTAAGTAGAGTTACAAACCAGCCATTTGGCGAATATATATGCAAATTGTTGATTAAAATAGAAAATTTGGTGTTTAACAAAATAAACGGAACGGACTGAATCTTAAATCAATGGAGGGAATATCTAAATTAATTACACATTATATTTGGAAGTTAATTAATGCTTAAAAACATTAATTACACATTATATTTGGAAGTTAAATAATGTTTAAAAACAACCTAAAGGGCTGTAGATAGAAAATCCCATTATTACATTTTAAACTTTACAAATTTTGACTATAAATATTTATATTTATGTTATATAATAATTGATGAAAGTTATACAAATGGAACGCACATCAAAACACAATCAATTCATATAACTTTCATTAGTTATTATGTAACATAAATAAAAATATTTATAGTCAAGATTTATAAAATTTGACTTTAAAAATTTAAGAGTGGACAAGTTTAATGGAACGGATGGAGTAATATTATTGGATAAAGTTAATGGAGTTACAACATGTCGTAATTACTATTCTCAGTGAATATATTGAGCGATAAGCGATTATATCATCACATCATCACACATTCACACGTAAAAGCACTCAAAATGATCCCGGTATCGTTATCAACTATTCTCAGTGTCAAAGTGTTGGTACATCATGTATCACCAATTGGTTTTTAAGTAGAACCACTTTAGGTTTATATCGAGTTTCCGTATGAGTTAAGCTAGAAACAATGGTATTATTAATAGGTTAGATGGTGATGTAACACGGTTTGACTTATGCTATCTTCTTATCTTAAAAAGGGTATTAGGTTGTGAATAGATTATGATGTAACATGTTTTAATCTGTAGTGTTAAGTTGGTTAAGTGCCATACATTATTAACTTTTTCAATTAAGGAGGGTTTTTTTTTTTTAAATTCAATTAACTGGTTTTTCAAGATCATAACTTTTGATTATATTATATTAGACATAACATTAAAGCCAATACTTATGAACAGTGTCATCGTCACCTGATACTATTCTATTGGTTGATTTTTAAACCCATGTCACTATTCGGATTTTGCTACATTAGATCCCCGGTTTAAGTCGTCATTGGGGTGTTAGCCCATTGGTTAACGTGCTTTTCCACAATGTGATTTATTCATGGGAGCTCATATATTATCTATCTATACTACTAAAGGAGATTAGATCATGACCTAGGCAAAAGGTATGTGTCAAACATTTAGGGTGTCCACATAAGAAAAATGAGTTGGTTGATGATGCAATTAACTTAGATTTTCTATTTATTAAATTAAATTTTTAATTAAGCTTAGAGCTTCCTTTATAAGATTCTTTTATTATCTACTTTTTTATTTATTTGTAATCTTGGGCTTTGAAAACTTTCATAAGAAGATTACTATCTCTTTCCATACATCCAGCCATTTTCTTTAAAGTACAAAATACAACTTTTTTCTCTCACTTTTCACATAATCAAATGTTCTCCATTTGCTCTCAATCTACAAGGTAAAAATTCATTCTAAAAAAATATTCAGTGTTTTTAATATTTATTCTGATCTTTGAAAATAGTTTGACAAAGTTATTGTATTTATTTTTTGAATTTGATTCCGATCTATACATGTAACAACCGTCTTAGAAACGTTCTAATTAAGTTCTTGAAACGTACTTTCGCCACTAGAATGGCCAGACAGTTCAATTTGATTAAGTTCTTGACGTGCTTTAGACTTGAATTATGTGCTTATATGAAGGTCAATTTGATCTTAAATCTTGAGTTATTTAACGAGTTCATAATTATGTACAATGAAATATTAAAGTTCGGTTCATAAATGTTCTTGTTCATTAAAGTTCTAGTTCAAAATGTCCGCAAATGGTCCTTGCATTTATTGGGTTCATTAAATATGGAAATGTATATATAGAAAAAGATGGAAACCTAGAGGGAGAAGTCATTCACTATTCATCATCTTCTTCTCTTTACTTTCTCACACTAAAACACCTTGCAGCCACATTTTTCACCCATAAATTCATCCTTTGATTTTGGATTGTTAAATCGAAATCACTTGTACTTCTAGCATCCTTGTGATAATCAAAACGTATTTCCTGAATCAAATCTCAGGTAACAACAACAAATTATGAGTTTTTGATCAAATTAAAAGTGAACTTTATCAACTTTATGTTCTTGGTGATTTGGTCCAATTTTGATATGAAATCGTGTTAATGATTGATGGGTTTGAGTCTAAATGTGTTTAATAACATATATGTGAACAAATTTGGGTCATAACATGTTTTAATCTACAAAACCCAATTTTGAAAAAGTAAGGAAACTTGTTCTTGAGGTGCGACACCTTATTTATGTTATAGATGATCTTGCAATCGTTAAAAGTGTTAATGGTTAGTGTTTATGTGCATATATGTACAAGTTTTACGTTCTAACAAGTCCCGGAATCGATCTAAATCCTCGTGCTAAGTTATGTTCTTGTTTCAGCCCGTTTGGGCAGTGGGACGATCTTGGTCCCCAGGATCGTCCTAGGCTGCTTGATGTTCTATAGGTCATGTTCGTTCGATCTCGTGTGGTGTTGTGGTGTTGTTGGTACGTATATGGTTAATCAATCCTTTGGATTGGTTTAGCTCAAACAATTGTTCAATCAATTGATCATGTGCTTTGTTCTTGTTCATTGGATCATAGGATGATCCTGATCTGAGTCCTTTAGGACGATCTTAAGGTATGGTGCACCTAAAACGATCTTGGCTAAACTAAGACACTAAGACGATCCTGAACCTTAACTTGTGAAACGATCTTGTACAATGAGGCAACTGAAACGATCTGGTCTAAGGCCCTGTAGGACGATCTTGAGTCACCTAGGACGACCTTGGGTCACCTAGGACGACCTTGAAGGGTCACCTAGGACGATCTTGCATCCAAAACCCTAGGACGACTTTGTGCAACTTTGAACCAACACGTACTTGTTCTATATCATACCACACTTGATCCTTAATCATCAAATCAGTTCATAACATCATTATCACTAGATTAAACACATTAAAGGCTACTTAATAACACCAAGGCTAGTTCATAAGTCGATCTAAGACGACGTACAAAGTGCAAACCCTAATTAAGTACATTTAAGACGTGTCCTATCTTGTGTATCAAAGTACGAGTTCTACGAACAACTAAATCGAGTTCTTAAGGCTAAAGTTCATTATTAAAGACATGTTCAACTCTTTAACACGATAAGTATTTATGTGTGAGTTCAAAGACGTTCAGTTTGAGTCCAGTTCATGTACTTAAAGTTCATTTAAAACTCTTTTGAGTCAAAACGTTCAAAGATCTTCAAAGGACCAAATCATCAGTTCATCAAGGATATTTCAGTGATTAAATATTACATGAACTAATATATGTACTTATTTATGATCAACATGTACTTAGGCATCCATCAAGACGTGCTTGGATTTCGATAGATATACTTATCTATCTTTGTGCTTATTCTCTGTGCTAATACTACTAGTGCTTGTACCAGATCACTGTGAGTTCACTAATCCCCCTTTCGTACATTTGTTCAAAGTTCTTTATCGGGGACTGAAAAGCATGAAAACTATTTTCGTACTTGTACATATGTTCGTGAGCTATTTTACGTACTATATTATGAGCTTGATCTTGAACTACTTATGAAATGATTCTTAAACTTTTTGAAGGAGTATTTAAGTCTTGAATGGGCATCTTAAATACATTTATACTACTATACTTGATCTTTATTATGTTCTAGTTCGTACATGTACTTGTTCAATTCTTGTTCACTGCTATCAATTCATATCCTACAGTTCAGGGAATGAACCGTAGGTAATTATGGACAGCGCTGTTTAGGGTAGGCCCACCCTCATTCTCCACAGTTCAGGAGGATGCATATTACTTGTTCTTGTTCATGTCATTGTTCTGACATAGATCTTACTTGACGTACTTGAGCTATATGGGCATACTATTACATCAAGATTCAGTTCTGGCCAATCGGTTTAGCAGTGACAACTTATAACTAAAATTTTATTATATGTTCTTGTTCTGTTCATACTATTATAAAGTACTTATGTTCAAAGTGCAGTTCTTGACCTAGTTCTTACTATCATAAAGTACATATGTTCAACGTGCAGATCTTGATCTAGTCCTTATTATTACAAAGTACATTGGTTTGACGTACAAAACTTATGATCTTGTTCTTCTTATACATATATACGTATATGTAAACTAAAAGTACATTATGTGAATCTCACCAACTACTTTTGTAGTTGACCTTTTGAACTTACATGCTTTTCAGGCTAGGTTCATAGTTCTTTAGCATAGGAGTCTTTCTTTCTAAGCTCATACTTTTGGCGATTGTTCGAGTGTACAAGTTCAGGAGCTATGAAAACCTTCCTTGCTACATCAGTTCAAGTTCTGTTCCTAAAAGACAATTGTTCTGTCTTATGAATATTGACTATTCTGAGTACATTTTGTTATATTCTGTAATAACTATCTTACTTCTGTTATTTATTAGTGTTAATGGCTGTGTTGGAACTTGTACTGTGTGCAATTGTGCTTATCTGTGCATTTCGTATATTCCGCTTTAGCGGGGTGTTACAATACAAATGAATGAACAAAAAACCCTTTGTAAGTTTTTCTATTGGCTTCTTCATCTCCATCTTCTTCTCGGTCATCCATTTTCATCAATCGATTTTTAATGTTAATATTGATGTTGTATTTTTATATGTATATGCAATGTATTTTTAGCTTATTTTTGTTTTTTTCGTCATTATCATGTTTGAATGTATAGAACTATAGAAGGTATGTTTTATATATTTCAGATCTGCTTATTTATCTTGCTAATTTTTTTCTTTTTATTATTTTTTTTAGATCTGAAAATATAGATGATGGCTCATATTTTGAAGATGTTTAAGCATTAAAGCTTAAAAGGTACCTTATCTCATGGAAGTGTTTCATAGGTCATACCATTTTATATATTTTTTTAGTTTTTGTTGAAATTTAAAGTTTTAATATTGAAGATAATTCATATATATTGTGCTTACTATACTTCAAAATATATTTAATGAGGTACAGTTAGATAAAGTGTTAAAAATAATTCTTGGTTGGAGGCTTGAAAATCCATCCCTGCCAAAAGCTAGATATGTTTAATTTTGAATGATTTATTTTCCAGTTTGACATAATATCATAATTAGGTACAGTTTTGTGAAAACTTTTGTATCGCAAGGTCTTCATTTTGTAGGTATTGGAGAGGCTTGATGCAATTCTTGATGTTCGTTGGGCTTATGACTCAAGTTGAGATTGATATTATCATCCCAAAAGGATATTCAGGTAAGTGTCTTAGTTAATAAAGGAACTTATGTGAAATTTTGATACATGGAAAATAAATGCAATAAGAAAGGTGTAATATTTATGGTTGTTTGTTGAAATGTATATGGGTAAAAATTTATTTAGTAACTTTAATTTTTCAATATAGGTTTGTTTACTTTTACAACTAACAAGATGGGTGGTTTAGATTATGGGTCAAAATGGGTTTGGGTTTCTGGTATATGTCAAAAAGTTTGCTACATTGATTTTGTTAGATACTTCTTCAAAGTGTGTTAACATGTTTTTTTAATTGGTCATTTTAGTTGGTTTAGTTGAACAAAATTCAGTTGGAGATCATGTGAACAAGTCATTCAAGTGAGTTCATTTTACTCAGTGTCTAATAATTAATCTTAGTGTTGGATTTGTCATGAGCTTTTGTTATTTGTTTCCATAAGATCATGTCACATGGGGTGTAATAGTCAACTTTCAAAAGGTACATATATAGATTCAAATGACTTATATATATATATATATATGTGTGTGTGTGTGTGTGTGTGTGTGTATGTGTGTACTGTGTCTTTGTAATTTAGATGATATAAATAAAAGTCCACAAGATGCAAACTACATTATGGATTTTCTTATTAATTAAATTTTCAAAGATATTTGAATGTAAACTAAGTTCCATCTTTGCTGCAATTGCAGGGTTCATGAACATGTTCTCCAATGAGCAAAAGAAAAGGCCAAGGCCTATAGATTGGTCGTGTACTGCCAACAGAAGATAACTACGAAGCATCATGAAGTCATTGAGTGACTATTTAATGTGAGTCTATTTATTACATTACACTTATGAGGTTATTAACCAGATTTTTTGTGATTGTTACATATGCATCTTTTCTTAATTTTTTGATTAAATTACAAGGTTTTTTAAGAAAGGTAAAACTATTGAGTTAGAAAGAAATGGGCTGGACATATAGTTTATTGAGATATATATCTCCTATTGTTGCTCTTGATATCATAAAAATCTAAAATCGTAAATCAAATTTTTATACAAGTATTCTATAATATTGTGACTAATAATCAAATAATAACAAGAAGACAAAAGAAGTCAGAGATGATGGAATGTTATAGACAAAATATATGTCTTGAGTGTTCTTTTTGTTTTTTGTCATTATGGTTAATGTTGCATTTATATTTGGATGGAAGAAGCTATTTTGTTTTTATATTTTATTTTTTACCATTAGTACTAACTATTTCATTTTACTATTAAGTACAAGAATTTGGTCAAAACGGTAACCTTGTGTGTAAGTATAACTTAGTGACAAGATATTTCAGGATGATAATAAGTACAATGGTTGACCAAGAAGTAGGTTGATTAGGAACATTTGCAGGGTAACTTTACATGGTTCTCATGCACAAAAAGTACATAAGTCGTATTACTTTTCTCAAGAATTCAAAATTTTGGTTGTTTTGGTTATAACAAATTCATATTTTAATCTTTATTATTACTTATTTTAGCCGTATTGGTTTCTTTTTCGATTTTTTGTTATATATTGTGATGATTTTTTTTTGGTTTTGTTGCTTACCAGGACGTGGATTAAAAAGATACGAATTCTATTTTATACCTTTTTTTTCAGGTAAAAAAGACCTGGATTAAGAGTTTTTTTGGGAATTTTCAACTTCAATATTGAACTTAGTTGATGTAATCTTTTATTTATTTATTTAGAGTATTGTTTTGGTTTAATGTTTAGTATGACTGTTTTGTTTGTATTATGTCATTGGATATAGGTTTGTTAATTTATGGGATGAAACAGAAGGGGGAATTAGAGGGATGTGTGACTTTTCTAATTAGGAATGTAAAAAAATCGGATATGATATTCCTTCTAGAGAGCCAAATTGTATGTTGATTCAACAATGATGTATTTGAAGGTGAGTTAAGAGTTTGTAGGTTATGACTATACATTTTAGTTTTAATTTATTTATATACATATCTTTAGTTAAGTGTTTGATTCTGATGTACTTAGTGAGTTAGTGATAACCATTTAATTTAATGATTTTGACGCTTTTTAACAATTATTTTTGAGATCATGTGTAACCATTCATTTTTTGATTTTATTGTAGATGCCCTATTGTTTGCTAATAAATGTTTTATCAAAATTTGGAAAACTAAAAGAAGCTATATTGATGTTTAGTGAAATGAAGAGAAAAAGCATGAAACATATGTGTCTCCTTAAACTTCCCTCATTATTATCTATTCTCAATGAATTCCATAATGATTGATTTAGGGTATCTTTTATAAAAGTTTGTCTATGATTTCTATATTTGAAGATATAATTTGGGTAATTCCTATATTTTAATTTGTTCAAATTTTGAAATAGGTAAATATAGACAATTTCATGTAGTTAGAAGCAATTTTTGTAGTATGAACTTATTTTATATGACGGCTAATTTGACTGTGTTCTTACTATTTTATTGTAGGTTCAAAAGAGTTTTAGAAAATTGTGTAACAATTAGAGATAAGCTTCTTTTAATTAAAAAAACAAAAAGGATACAAAACACGATTCCGGTCTAAATAGTTTTACAAACTAAAATATGTTAATAAGAAATGATTATTTGACTCCTATAAATAGTTTTTAAAACATACTTTGATCAGGGTAAATGTTGGCAATAAGTCCACAAGGACCACGTACAATTCATGGCCTCTTTTTATTTTGGTTATCCAATTATTTATTATTCATATTAAAATGGATTTTCTTTTATGTCTCTTTTTAAAAAATACAGAAGTTCTTAGTACTCTTCATTTTCTCGGAAAAACTTAGATGAAATAAGGAACGTCCTAAAAACACTTCTTTTATAAAATGTTAATGGATAATCCATTTATCATGAACAAACAGTTTATAAAAATAAGGTCATATATTTTTTACATTTCTGTTAATAAAAATTGTCCAAAGTATAAATTTTTGAACAAATAATCATTTTTTTTATTGTACTAATTTCCAACACCATACTGCTTCACATAAAAAAAATTTCTTAAGTCATCCTCTTACCTCCTTTAGTAGAATTAGTAGATACTAGATACTTTCGTCTAAATATATGTATGTTTATCTTTGACTAAGAATATAGTTCTATATATAAAAGTAATACCAAAATCTAAACATTATGTATAACCACTTAGAAGTAATTGGTAGTATATATAAAAGTAGTAAAACCTAAAAAAGCATTCCATGAATTGCCAAAAACCTAAAAAACATTCCATGGATTGCCAAAAATTATTTACACTAATCAAATTTAATGATTAATATAACAAGTAACATAACATATAATTGACCAAATTGGTTTTATACGTAGGCATATGCAATTTGTAGCGTCAAAACAAATTTATACAAGGTCTACGTATTTTCCGTGTTTCTATATGGGTCTACATCTAGTATTATATTATATATAACATTAAATCCAATGCTTATCAACAGTGTCACCGTTAGTCTAATATTGTTCTATTGGTTGATTTTTAAACCCATGTCACTAGCTATTTGGATTTTGCTACATTAGATCCGGTTTGAGTCGTCATTAGGATGTTAGCCCAATGGTTAACGAGTTTTTCCACAATGTGGTTTCTTCATGGGAAGCACAGGTTCGAATACTAACACATTTAAATGTAGCGAGGGGACCTTAGTATTTAGCACATGAGGAGCAAACCATATAAGGCATTACAAGAAGTCGAACCGGCGTGAGCGCATCCGCGTGGGGCACGCTATCCATTTATCAATTACTGCCTTTTAAAAAAAAAATCATGTTTAAGATTTTATTCCAGGTTCTTAGACTTTTTGTCAACAGTAACTCGCCTATTTGGATTTTTGTCACATCGGATTATTTTTGGTTTTTTGAACACCTTTTCCTTTGAAGTCATACAAACCTTTTTATGGTACACCCCGTACTAACACTTGCATTTTACTACAATACATTTGTCATATCACATCCCGTTCGGGTTTCTGCTGCAGGTTACTTTTTGCTTTCTTGCACACTTTTAATCAAACATATTTATGACTCAAAGATCTTTAACTTGACGGTTGAAGGTTCAACACAAATACATAAAACACGTAACCGTTTAAAAAAGACAATTGAAGTCCCGCGATACGGGGTGCGAAATTTACTAGCTATATACTAAAGACCATGCTTATAAATAGTAACTCACCTCGCATGCATGGCGAGTTGCTATCTGTCCATCACCCGCACCGTACTACTATTGGGTTTTTGCCACATCGCTTTCCTTTCGGATTTTTTTTATTAAGTGTTACTTTTTTGTTTTTTTTTTCTTTTAGAGTCATTTAACCTTTTTGTGGCATACCCCGTACCACTACTTGCATTTTCGACATCACAACCGCTTAAATTATTAACTATTATATTTATGCCTTTTTCCATATCACATCCCATTCGGTTTTCAACAAGACAATAAAGACCCCGCAACGTGGATCAAAAATTTTTCTAATTACCATTATACATATCCTAAAACTCCTGCAATGGGAGTCGTGCCACGCTTTCTTTATTTCTTCTTTTTTTTTTGCATTTTTTGTTTTTCCAACAATGGTCCCTATATATTATATAAAGTTGCAAAAATGATCCTTATCATTTGTACTTTGCAGTTTTAGTCTTTTTTCATGTTCACTATCTCTGATCGTCTCTAAATCTAAAACCTTCAACAACCATTATCCAATGTAACAAATCGTTTGTCTTTATTCGTTTCTTTATACTTGAGGTGAACTCTTTTTTTTCATTTACGACACATACATCACAAACTTTTAACTTTTACATGTATCAATAATTACTAATACATCAACACTCAATTACTCATTAATTTATGCTATATTATATGTGTTAAATGATTTCTTTTGATAATATATGTTTTGTTTTAGATTTTTGTTTTTGGCTTATGCTTTTAAATAAGTCATTCATTTTTTATTATAACAATTTTTTTTCCCACGTATAATAATATAACGTTAGTACATTTCTGAATTTTTTTTAGTTTGTCACACTTTAAGTTGTTTAAGTTTACATGTTATCGAATATAAAAAATGTAATGGCTACTGAGGTAACGCCCGAGTGACATATCTCGTTTATACTATACTAAAAACATATATGCTTTTACCATTTCTTATGCATAAGATACAACATCATCTTCTTTACACTCTTTAATTGCATTTTACATGTTTACATGTTGAAAAAGCTAAAAATATATCCCTTCCTTATGGTATTTTCTTTTTAATATATATACTTAAAAATATTGTGATATATATAAGTTCTTTAAGCATGAAATGTACAAGTTCTTATAGCACATATTAATTTTTAATAATTTTTATTTTATCCCCCCAAAGTTTCTATCTTTTAACTTTCACACCACATCAAAGTTTTCGGTTTTATTTTTTTAACACTAAACTTTTAGGTTTTCATCAAACAACTTTCACACAGTTACGGTTTTACTTTTAAACATTTGGCTTTTTATTATTTTTATCCATTTATATATATATATATAGTGAAATATAACGTTTTCAATATATAATAACTTTTATCATCGTCACGTCTTACGTTCATGTAACATTTAAAACATTAATATAATTATTGTATATGTTTTTATACATCTTATTATTCTTTTACAATTTTTATATTGTTATTGCTACATGTTTAGTAGTATTTTTTAAGGAAAGCTTATATCTTTTAACTTTTACACCACATCAAATATTTCGTTACATTTTCTTGACACTAAACTTTTGGGTTCTCATGTTTCAATCAAACAACTTTCACACAGTTATGGTTTTATCTTTAAACATTTGATTTTTAATTATTCTCATCCGTCTTTTTATATATATAACGTTGTTAATATATGACAACTTTGATTATCGTAACGTTTTACGTTCATATAACATTTAAAACATTAATATAGTTATTGTTATGTGTCTATACATGTTATTACTCCTTTTTAAAAAACTTTATTGTTATTACTACATACTCAATTGTCTTCTTTAAAATTTGGATTCAAATATTTGACATAAATTTAGGTTCAAAACTTTATCGTGTAAAATACGTATCCCGCGACAACGCACGGGTAAAAATAACTAGTTCTCAACTAAACCAAAAAATCCACCATACACCGATGGTTTTTTAGTGATTCAAGGCTACTATTGCTCGTAATAATAATAACAATAAGAGAAATTGTCACAAATTGTCCTTGTGGTTTGCTCGATTCGTATTTTCGTCCCTGAACTTTTTTTTATTACTAAGTGTCCCTAGGCTTTTCCATTTAATTGCCGGACGTCCCTGCTACTAACAAGCGTCATTTTTCCTCCGTTAAACCCCTCATGTGCAATGCACATGAGGGTATAATCGTCAATTTCTTGACCACAAAACTATTTGTGATAATGATATAAAAGCATACATATACAAAACACCTTTCTTCTTCTTCCTCCTCCTCCTCTTTCTTTTTCCTTTTCCCAGCCACCACCATCACCATTCACCAAATCTACCAAACATGTTTTTTTCCATCTTTCTAGATCTATAAAAATTCAAATCCAATATCTACGTCAATAATCAATTTCACTTTAAATCAAACAATTAGCCATTTACAAAAATAAGCTTTGCATCATAAGGCATATGCCACAATATAGAACCAAATTCCACAATGCAATAACACGAAATCAAGGCTCAGATAGTCATTAAAGTGTCATCATCGAGCATTAGAAAATTATGGCGTCCAGAAAATGTAGTTAATTTGAGCCATCGTCCCACTTTATTACCGTTTTTGAAAAGCGTAAACACATTACATAATTATAAACTCTTCTGCTCTTTTTAAGAGCGACATACTTAGTTTAATCTACCTTTTCAGTTACTACAAAAAAGCCAACGTTACTGTAAAAAAAAGATCATCAAGTCAACAACTAGATAGTTGCAAAAGATGTTAACATAATAATACTTGGTTGGCTTTTCCTTTATCTTCATTTAATATAGTCCACCTACCATCTCTTAGTTGGTTGTTTATTGTTGTTAAAGAGTAAATCTAAAATCTCAGTGGATAATCCTTCAATTACATAATTAGCATGCTATCTGACATCAATTATTACGGAGAAATTGAATTAGGATGGAGCTGAGGTTTTTTTTTTTTTTTGTTTAGGGTTAGTGAATAATGAGGGAAAATCATGTGTTTATAGAAAAAGTTTTAGAGAAATTGTGATGGTAAGGCTTGATGAATGGTGATGGTGGTGGCTGAGAAAGGAAACAAGAAAGAAGATGAGGAAGAAGAAGAGTATTTTATATAAGTTTTATATCATTTATTACAAATAGTCCCTATGGTTAAGAAATTGACGATTATACACTCATGTGCATTGCACATGAGGGATTTAACGGAGGAAAAATAATGCCTCTTAGTGGCAGGAACATCTGGCAATGAAATGGAAAAGCCCAGAGACACTTAGTGATAAAAAAAAAGTTCAGGGACGAAAATACGAATCGAACAAACCACAGGGACGATTTATGATAATTTCTCTAATAATAATAAACCTTGAATCATATATATCATCATTAAACAAAAAGTTTAACTATAAATTGGGGTGCCAGAGACCTTGGTGATAGTATAGGACCAAGGCGACAAATTTAATAAAAAAAATAGACCCACTAGCAAGCTAGTGTGACGGTCTTTTCCACTCCCCCTCCAAAAATAAGATTAATATCAAGTAGGTCGATGACCCACATATAAGAAGAGATACTACACTTGATCTTAGCTAAAAGGCCGAGAAAGGTATGCTTCTTCCCCTCCCGGCTCGTTTGTTTTATACCCCACTCATCCTCATTCTAATAACAGTTTTTTCTCTTTTCCAGTTCAAATATCACGCCCATAAAACTATCCGTCTATCTATTACTCTTCTTGACCAACCGTTAATATTTATGATAATGAACTTTCACCATATATATGACAAAAGTTCTTATCTAGGACTATTTCTTTTACATAGATACTACGTCCAATGCCTGATCCATTTGTATTTTATAGAAGGTGTGTCGAAAAAATTATATAAACCTATCTACTATACTTTGAATTTACCAAAGGAAAAGACTACTTCCTTTTCTTCTCTGTAGAAGATGATCATGTTGCTCTTGGTGGGTTTATGCCTTTGACCTCAAGATCATATAGAATCTCAACGGATAATTTTAGTTCCTTTGACTAAAATTATGAAGGATGGTTATATCATTGGCATAACTTCCCTCGCATGATTTCTCCCATCTAGATAAAGTAGATAATCAGACACAACCATGGTTTGTTTTACAAACCATGTCTATATCAATATAAATATGGTTATATTGATCAGGTAAGCGAGCATCCTTTAGAGCTCGGACACCACAGCCATCTAACATATGTACAATTATTGTGACAACCGTCATTTGGGAGTATTTTCCCGAAGTACTTATCCGATCGTTTATAGTTCAATCCATTCATCTACGCAACTTATTATTAGAAAATGTATTTTTAGGGCGTGAATGCCATTAGTCTTTAGAGCATTATTAACGCAATGAGTGGACTTATGTTTTATCTGGACTTTATGAGCATTTAGACTTTAGAAAAATTGCACGTGGACTCGAGAATAAGAGGAATACTAGTTATCTTGTGTAA
Source organism: Erigeron canadensis (assembly GCF_010389155.1). Taxonomy (NCBI): domain Eukaryota; kingdom Viridiplantae; phylum Streptophyta; class Magnoliopsida; order Asterales; family Asteraceae; genus Erigeron; species Erigeron canadensis. The sequence goes on along the minus strand of NC_057765.1, from coordinate 6,053,242 downwards.
ATGCCAAATTAAGTGAAATACTTAAAATTTAATCAATTAAAGATTTAATAAACAAATATGGTCATGTTTATATCCGTTGGAAAGCTATTGAAAAGTTACATTCAACTATGTCGACAAAATAAATTTATGAGTCACGAGTCTTCTTCAATTGTCGGGTCAAACTATTCTAGATGAAAGTCAAAGGTTGGTCAATTAAAGGAAAGGGGTAACAAAACCCCACTAACCCTAACCCTACCTCTCATTTCTCACACACATACAACTCCTTCCCTCTCTTTCTCTCTCAACCGCCCCTCTCCCTCTCTCTCCCTTTCTTGGCCACCACCCACAAACCACCACTAAACCATCATCCGGCCGCCATACAACCACCACCGAACCACCACAAATCATCACCAATCTTCATATTTTCTTCATTTTTCTGTAAGATCTTGGTATTTAAAGGTTTATTCATCATAAAAATCATGTTTTTCTCCTATTTATATATATAACCGCGGCTCTCTCTCTATATATGTGTATAGATCCGACCTTTTTTTACACTCCTATACATATTTCGGATGTGTGTGGGTATATGTATACATAGATCCGAAAATCTTTACTTATATATATAAATCGGTTTATGTATGTATAAAATACATAGATTTGAAAGTTTCTTGGCAAAATTTAGTCAAAATTAGAGTTGTCAAAGTCAAAATTAAGGTTTTTGGTCAAAGTCAAAATTAAGTTTTCTGGTCAAAAGTCAAAACTAGAGTTTTCTTGATCATAGTAAAAGTATAATTGGATCCAAAATGACGTGACATCGGAGTTAATATGGACATTGGACTTAAGTATATATATATATATATACGGATTAATTCAAATGGACAATTATATATATATATACATGGACTAATTTAATAAGAACATATGCATATATATATATACATGATACAAAGATCAATGGACTCGAAAAGACCAAATAAATTATACGTTGGTATAATAAAGAATCAATGACATTGATATTAAAATATGATTTTATTAAAAAAAAGAGTATTTCTTTTGGACAATTTATAAGAACAAATGAGACTATTATTAAATATTATGACGTTGACGAGATATAATGACATTTCCTAAGATACTAGTATAGGACATGGACGTGTACAATTAAATAAGCACTTACTGGGTGACTTGTGGACAATGTAGGACTATTGGACATATGTTGAGCATGTTTCAGGTGTACTGACTGTTCCTGTTCTTGTTCATTGACTTAGGGTACTTATACTTGTGCTGCTTTCAGGTAAGTTTCGTAGCCCCTCTTTTTACAAGTTTTGGGGTGGAAAGTATACTAATTTTTCAAACAGTTTTGTCGATTCTATTTTATGTTCAATATTGAGCATGTGCGTATAGAGTTGCTTTGCCATTTGACGTGTTTGTTCTTGATTGTATGTGTGTGATTATGTGATTGATGGTTGTGCTTAATTGACGTGCTTTTTGTGTGTATTGGAGACTTGAGACTTGAGACTTTGGACTAAGGCAGGTACCATAAGGCCAGACTTTGAGACTTTGACATGCTTGTGATGTGCTAGTACTAAGGCAAGTTGTTTAACCGTAAGGCCACATAGCATTACTAAAGGCAGGTTGTTGAACCAGAAGGCCACACTTTCCGCACTTTGGACTTTATGTGCTTGAGACTTGAGTATCTTGACTTATGGCGTAACTCTGCTCGTTATATATTGAACAACTACCTCTTTTGTACTTAAAGAATCGACATAAAACTTATTTCATTACTTTGCTTTTTGACTAAAACCTACGAACTCACCAACCTTTGTGTTGACACGTTTTAGTATACTTTTCAGGTACTCAGACTATTCAGGGATAAAGACTTGCATGCTAGACTGGACTTCGGAGATTTATGCTCCATTGCTTATTGTCAAACTTTAAGGCTACATGCCTTGGACTATCCCGTTTATGCACTTATTGTATTAAGCTGTTCTAGCATTGTTATGCCTTTGAACTCATGTTTTGAGAATATATTTATTATATTCTATTTCATTTAGCAGTATCTATGTAATTCCATGTCGTGCTGTACTTTTCATGACACCTCATGTTTCCGCCACAATTATTTACGCAAGTGGCACCAATGGAGATCCAAAAGGTGTTATACTGACTCATAAAAATGCCGTAACAATTATAAGTGGCCTTGATCGTTCCATGGATCGAACAATTTGAGGAAAAAGTAATAATTGTTCTTGTTATCATTACCAGCTTGTCCATTAACCTTTTAGTCTCATAGACACATATTTGCTGACTGTGTAACCAAAATAGATGACCGTGTAATTGAAGAATATTTCTTCGATAAAGGTGCTTTCGTTGGGTTCTACCATGGGGTAAATTTCACATCTCATGCGTTATAGTTAATTTTAACGGTTGCTTTGACATTATGTCTTACATTTACCTCATATATGTCGGTTCTTACCTTTTGAAGGATATAAATACGTTAAAGGATAATATGATGGAGGTGAAACCAACTTTCTTGGCTGGAGTACCTCTGTTTTTTAGGCGTGTTGAAAGGACTAGAAGAACTTAAACCGAGGAAGAGGAAAAAAATATACAACTAGTATAACTTATTCTCCTTCTCCAATCCTTCTTTAGTATTCTTCTATTGTGAATCTAATTTAGGGGAGATATTACGAAATGGATCATTAAAAATTATTGACAGGAAGAAACATCTGATAAAGCTGTCACAAGGAGAATATGTTGTACTGGAGCATTTAGAGAAACTCTATGCCATTACTCGATCCCATTGTTGAAGACGTAAACATCTTCCGCTTCCTTTTACTACTCACTACTATACAAAGGTTTAACAACCTTAAATTCAAAATCTTTGTGTTCAGATTTGGGTATACGGGAATAGTTTCAAGTCATCATTGGTGGCGGTAGTTGTGCTAAACCAAGAGCATGCATCAAAATGGGCAGATCATAATGTGTACAAAGTTACCTTCCCCGACTTGTGTACACTCACTCAGTTACATGATTACGTCATCAGTGAACTTAAATCTACAGCAGAAAGAAACAAGGTATCGTTCCTTGGCATTATCGTTTCTTTCTATTTACTGACTTTTCTAGTTATATACAAATTTTAAAACGAATTAGGCAAGTGTGTAATGTATAAATGTGAGAGATTTATTAAGATGCATGAGAAGAATATTATCTTTCATAGATAAATTGTGTCATCGTGAATCAAAGGGTAATATGTGGTGTAACAATTGTGTCACAATTCATATTTCTTTTAGAACAAATTACATAAAGGTTACATTTAACTTAAGTCCATATTAACATTGAAGTATCAAAGTATAATTACAAAACTAATATTGAAATTTATTCATATACACAATCCTTATGACAAAGAGTATGAATAAAGAATTGCCTCTATACAATTCAGACACAGTTAAATACATATTCCAGCCAACACATATAATTCTGACACTATGAAATATTTATAAGCTGCAAAACAGAACCAAGGTGGTTATCTGCTTAACCCATGTTGCATTCTGGCGGATATCCTTGAGGAAACCTTTTAGAATCCGTACAATAGTTATAGATCATATAATTCTTCTGTACCCATTTAATTTTCTCTTGGTCACTACTATCCAACACCTCTGACAACCATGCGGTGTTGCCAGAGGCCGAGCCACTCGCACAAGAGGTTGACGTGCCAGACGTGGCTACACAAGCCTCGGCAGTGAAGTTTTTATATGAAGCAGTGAACGGAGCTTGGCTCCAATCCGTCTTTACTAGCCCGCCTCTTGTAGCCCAATCATCGGCATTCCATAAGCTAGAATGTATCCTCATTGGTTGGTTCTTTGGAAACGGCACTCCTTTTGACTCTTCGTTCTTAAATTCTCGAATTGGTGTGCCATCAACGGAAAATCTAGTAATGTCATTAGTAAAAATTGCAAGTTAGGATCCAATATTTAGTTACATATTATGCAAAGTTCATTTCTAGCAAAAAATTTTGATACCTAAATAATGATATATTTCACAAGTTAAAATGTATTTTCTTTTAGTTAAAAGTTAATTTTATTTTAATCGATAAGCCATATAACTTAAACCCATGGGCGGCCGTGGAGAGGTACAATCCTGACCACGCCCACTAGCCCATTTATCTTTGTTATTAGGGGTTACAAAATTTTCTAATTTTTTTTATATATACGAGCATAGTATCCGCGTAATGCGGCGACAGTAGTGTGGTAGACGGTCTGCTTTATTAAAGATTTTGAGTAGTTACGTAAAGAAAAAAAAACAAACAAAAAGTCCAAGGGCAAATAAGGTATTTCAAAGACAGAAATATTTAATAGAGGAGGGGGATTTGCTTTATTAAAGAGTAGAGATAGAGATAACGGCCTATATGATTTTATTACAGTATTATTATAATTTATCGTTATTATGTTAGTCGTCATTTATAAAAAAAAAAAAAAAAAAAAAAAATAGTTATGTCATATCCAAATTTTTTGAGGCCATGACCTTTGTTTTCCAGACTTGTCTTCGGCACTTGAATCCCCGGACCAGCATCAAGTCAAACCAAACTCATGAACGTTAAAGTTATTACAAATATATAGTGTGAATCACTTACACATGCACAAGTTAAAGTGACATGCGGACACTTACAAAATGAGTTCGGGGTTCCAAAGAATAGAATATGTGTGGAAATCAGCCGTCGGGTCAAACCAAAGATAGAATTGTTGTTCGCGATTGCCTTTGCCTTGAGTAAACACATTCGTATGTAATATGTAAGGGTCTCCACTCAAGTTACCCAAGAACTCAAAGTCGATCTCGTCCCAATTCGTTCCCGTTGAACTCATCTGTAAAACAATCATTATACATGAAATTGAAAAAAAAAAAAACAAAGACTCTTACTAATTAACATGTACTTACATAATATGCCGTGACAGTACCAGCCGAATTTCCAGCTACGAGCTTAAGTTGCATATCAATCTTCGCGAATAAGTATTCGTTTTTCGACTCAAACCCTGAGCCAGAGGATTTGTCTAGAGAAAGAGTCAAGAGATTGCCGTTGTCAAGTATCTTACCACGTCCATCGCCCCAAGTGATATCGAAATCATCATAAAAATTGGCATAGACAAAAGAAGTACATACAAGACATACCAATATGAATAAAGTTGTAATTTTCATAGACAAAAACAAAGCCATAGATTTTTGTTAAAAAAGAATTTTGTTGGTGTTTTCTTGTGACCATTTTCTATATATATAAATATGTATGATATAGATTTTTCCAAGAGAAGGTGCTAGCTAGCTAATGAAAGTTGTTATTAACTAAAACAGCTGGAAAGTGAGATTAATTAATTTTATTTCACAAAGTCTAGAAAATTAAATGGTTTAGTAGAATAGTAAATGGTCAAAGGGTGGATCAACAGTCCTGAACCATATTCACCCACACTAGACACGTTTCCATTGAGACTACCGGACCGGACAAAACCGGGTTAGTAATGCACAATAAGGAAAAAAGGTCAAAAGCATTGAATGGTTCCAAAAAAGTCAAAATGCATTAAGTGGTTCAAGATTCAAGAAGGCGACTTGGAATGGACCGGCCCAGTTGGATCTTTTCCAAACCAGGTCCCTACCAACTAATGTAATGTAAAAGACATGGTTTTGTTGGCCTATCATTTTATCAAAACAAATACAGTATATAAATTATCCACCAGAAGCTAGACCGGGCCCCTCTTCACTTTAGCCCAAGAGTTCTTAGGTGAAACATTGGCATGGTCTTTTCATTTTTGCTCATCGGTAGTCAAGCAACGAGCGATGCCGTCTTCAAGAATGCAATAAAATTTTGGGGCTCGACTCGACTCTTGAGAATAAAAAAATGTCTTCAGTAATATAAAACATAATATCATGACAATGAATGACTTTGATAATTAAAACAAACTATGGCGTTGATAAACTCAAACATGAAATTATAAAAAAAAATAAAAAAATAGATACAATAAAAGCATAAAGAATTTTAAAACTATTTCATGAGATAAAAAATTTTGGGGAGTTTATTAGTTGTTAAAAAAAGATAATACTAATTAATATATTCAAGAATGTTTTAAAGTTGGTTAATCATATTGTCTGGGAGCTAAATTGTAACCACCACGAATAAGTATACGGGATTAATTCGTTATTGATAAAAATGTTTAAAAAATCATATTCATATACAGTGTTCATCTTCACTTGATTGCAACTATGAACTAATCTCTATTAATGTTTTCCTTCTTTGAATCAATGTGAGACAAGGAAACAAGTTTCCTTCTCCCTCTCCTCCTTGGTTTTGGCGTCGACCTAGTGGGACTCGGGTCGACTCATGGTGCTTGATGTCCGATCCCGTTTTTTACCCGATCCGCGATTCCGACTGGCGGATCATTTCCAAATCTATGTTTGGAATATTTTAGTTATCTTCATTTCTAGTGGATTTCTTGTTATTTATATAAAGTTTGACTAAACTCTCCTCGTTCTTTGTGTGTGACCCTAGTGGTTCATGAATATGCATTCGTATAAGTATATTTGACATATTCTCATAATTACAACAATACCTAGTAAGTGTAGTGTGTGATGGTGTTTTTTCTTTTAGTATTTAAATTTATAAAAATGTTATACAAGTAATTATCTCAAACTAAACACACATTTACGGGCAAAGAACCCGATCAAATGTAGTATAGTAAGTGATAAGTACAGGATCGTTCGTATGGACGCTTGCACTACCTAATCTAATAATATGTGTAATTCTAGCGGTTGGTGTGATGAGCGGCAATTATATAGACTTTTGGCGCACTAGTTTTGGCCATTTTATAGTCATTTGAGTGAACTTATGATACTTAATGGCATACATATGTGATTTCAGGTTCATTGCTCGTGGCATAAAGGAAAACCTCAAGAAATGGCGATGAAGGACTTAAAGGAAGATAAAGGATGGTTAGATGAAGATTCGGGTCGAGATTCAAGACTTAAGATGAAGAAACTTGTGTTGACATAAAGCCTATGACCACGTGTTAGTATTTTGGGAATAACTTCTTCATACGAACTCCATTTCTGACGAATAAGCTATCCACGGAAAGGCGAGAATAAGTTATCCACGGAAAGGCGAGAGAAAGATCTACAACTTTCATGTTGCACCTGAAGCCTCCAACGCCACTGGAAGTGATCCTGAAGCTTACCAGCGCCACTAGGGACCTCACCAGTGCCGCTGGGAGTGCATGAGCGCCTCTGGAACCTAGCCAGCGCCGCTGGGACTTATGCCAGCGTCGCTCCCAAATTCGGTCAGATCTGAAACTTCTCAAAAACCTATAAATACCCCTCTAAAACCCTAGGGCCCAACAACACTTCCTCTAGACGACTTGAGGGCCGTTTTTAGGGTATTTTCACTAGATCTAAACCCTCCTAACACCTCCATATCAACCGATAATCAAACATCAATCCTTAAAAACATAATCATCAATCAAGAAGGAGGTGGTGTACGTCGTGAGCGAGAGTCACAGCCGCAACAGTGACGGCCAGTAATTCGACATCAATCAATTCTCTATTTCTCTGTTGGTACATTATGGATTTATATATTATTGATTGTGATTGTTCTTTTATTATGAGTAGCTAAATATTTAATCATCTACTAAGATGACGTGACATGATTATGTGACGGTTGCATGCTAGATACACTTAACGTTTTGTCGTGATCTTAATATATTTAATCCTTGTTCTTTAGTATTGAATTGTTGGTTATGTTTGCATGCTTTTAATGATATTATTTGTGTGTCTTCATGATTTTTATTGTCTAAGGTTTAGATAGTCGGCTTTATGTTATGGACTGGTAAAGAATAATTTAATATTAATAGGATTAAACGTATTAACTATTAACGGATTGGTGATTCGGTAGACAAGATTGTTATTTAAATAGTTAAACAAACTAATTGGTTAGGCAACTATAGGTGGATAGGGTGGTACTCACACTTGTAGCTAATCGGTTAGGGGGTTTGGGTAGGACATACATAATTGTTAGCGGAAAGGGTGGTACCCACGTGACCAAGCCTAGTGACTTATTTAGATCCCAACTATTGTATTGAATAGTGCAACCTGAAACATGTCATGGATCTGATTCGAGGTAGATGACTGTTAATCTTTCTGTTTAAACAACCCTCTTTCGATTAATTCCTCGAAATTACTGACTAGATCTTTTTACTAACTGGTTTCAAAAGCAACGTGGCAACTCGGTTACAAAACCCCCCAACCAATCTTAGAATTACTTAGTCTTACTGTAACAATTGTGATTCTTGACTCTTTGACTATGTGTATATTTGACTAAGTATTAGTTAATCAATATATGTTCTAGTGCAATATGAGGTCCAATTGGGTGCAATGTGTTCATATGGGTCAACTTGTTGTTCGATTCGAGAGTTATGTACTAGTCGAGGTCATTAGTTGGTGCTAATCGATTTCATTTAGATAACCTTTAACTTTAACTAGTAAATGAATATGGACCCATCCAAGATAACCCAACCCTACCCCCACCCATTCATCTTTTCATCCATTCATTCATTTCTCTTATCATTTCTCTCCCACCTCACTAAATACACTCAAACTCACTCCCTCTCTAATTTAATTCACCATCTATGGTTGTTCAAGGCAATTTAATGTAAGAATAATTTACTTCTTCCTCATCTAAACATCATATCAAAAATTTAAAGTTTCAAGGTGCAAGACTAAGTTTCAATTAGGTCAAATTCGGATTTGAGCTATTGTAGAGGTTTTGGTAAGTGAAACTCATCTCATAATCATCATTTTATGTTTATTAACTTGTCTCTAGTTGATTTCTAGTAAATTTGGGTCTCAAACTGAGCCAAGGGTCGAATTAGGGTTTGTAATGGGTTAAAACTAATTTGGAACTAGATTTGATGTTTTGAAATGAAATCTTGGAATGGGTTGTGTTCATTTGAGTTTGTTTATGTCCAAATGTCTGGATTCAAGCTTGAAATCGAGTCCTAGATCCTCCTTGGTCGACTATGGGGTCTAAATGGGTGTTTTGGGGGTGTTTGGCTCGTAAATCTGATGCTGGTGCTGATCTGGGTTGACTGCGACGCAGTTTAATGAAGCTGCGAAGCAGCAGAATTCTCGACATCAAGACTGCGACGCAGTCCACTTGATGCGACACAGTGGGCCCAGTTTCACCTAGTTGATTCCTAGCTTTCTTTCTAATGTCCTAGGATCGTCCCGACCTTTCCGGAATGTACTCTTAAGACTTTATTGGTGCCCTGTACATCACAAACGAGTCGTCCAAAGTTGAGCATCATTTTTGGAACCTAATTCGAGGCATTAACATAAACTACATAAACGTATAACTTTTGTTTGAGGACAAGGCAACCTTGGGACGACTTCAACTTGATTCTAAACTATTATATAACCCCCCTAGTGACCTTGTCGAGTCCCGGAAGCCTTTCCAAGCCATGAGACCTAGCTAAGAACCTAGTTAAAGCTTTGTTTTGGCTAATAATGCATATATTGAATACGTTCTTAGGTTGTGGGTGCGTGGAACAAGTTGATCACTTATAATCTCATCTTAACTTGATATTAGCCTCTTTTGCCGAGCAAGGTGAGTTTTCGTAGCTTTCCCTTACTCTTTTAAGAGTCGGGCTGAAAAGTGTACTTCGTGAGTGATGACATTTGTGATGTACATGTTGTGTGATGGTTTTGTAGACATGCAAATATGTTATTCGTTGTATGGTTACTTGTGTATGTATAATGAGTTTGTTTAGGATAGTTAGGTATATATGAAGGATGATAATGCCTTTGAAAGGTTGGAGATGTGGTGGGAAGGCTGCGGGTGACCCTATATATAAACATTAAGGGCCTTTCAAAAGTAGTATCATACGAAGTATATACACACGGCGTTTGGTTATGTATGGACAATGATGGTCATGGATGATCAATTTATGTGCAATGAATACAAGGAGGGGCATGATGACAATACAAACGGGCATTTTAGTGCTTGATGACATTAAACGGGTACGATACGTACTTGATGACAATTATGGATGACATGAGAACAATTGAGGGACATTGTGTGCAAGTGTTTGACCATTGGTCACGTTAGATACTTAATTGAAGTCTAAATTCTTGTTCTTTATGTTTGTTTATGTGACGGGTGGCATTGGTACGTGTTCTTGTTCCTTCATTCCTACGAACTCACCAAACTAGTGTTGACATTGTTTAGTACACTTTTCAGGTAACCAAGAGAATCCAAGAGCTTGATTTCATTGCTAGGAGTTGGACTATGACCATGGATCCGTGATTCATTACCCGTTGATGGGACCTCGCTTAGGATCATGAGCCATCTTTTGATATTATTTTGTAAACTCTTGATGGTTGTATGCTCCTTATGCTTTTGTGACATTGAAAACTAATTGTTGGGTTCGCGGAATCCTTTTATATTCATATAGTCTCGTTCTACGATAATTCCATCTTGTGTCATGCTTTTCAGTGCACTTCGAGCCTAGCTCGGGGTGTTACACTTACTTAGTTCTTAAACATAGTCCCTGCGAATGAACCTGGTCTTACCTATTAGCTATATTACAAACGAACGGATCCACTGTCCATGAGTGTGTGTTTAGTATGGTATTTCCTTGATTTTATAAATTTAAAACTTGACTGGTCCTAATTATAAACAAACAATACATCATGGTGGTTGTCACGATTTCCTATCAAACTAATAAAAACTGAAAAGTAAACAGAAGCCGCAACCGCTTATTCACTGACAGGCTTAGTCTAACAAAGATTTGAAAAAGCAAATAACAGTAATAAAATTAGAGTACTTGTTTGGCATCTCAGATCTCATGGTACGACCAGATATCATTCTACCTACTTGCTAGACTCTTGAAAACTTAATCACGGCTCAGATTCTCATTATATTCACTTTGCCTAAGTAACTAGTGTTCTCTCTAGACTAACACTACTAGAACAAATTCTCGTTAAATTCATTGTTTAAGATTTAATTACCTAAGTTGTGTTACTAATTCATCTTTTAGTATACCCGGTTCTTAAGCCATGACCAGATAATAGTTCCATCCGGTGACCATAGTGCACGTTTCTATGTCACTGGATCGCGTCTGACATTGTTACGCATCATGTTCAATTTTTCCTAATTACTATGATTCTGGATCCCTCAGTTATAAGTGAATCACCTTTTACATCTAGTTATAGACCGACTAGTGTTTTTCATCTTTATGTATTAATCCTAGTGTATGATTATAGACCGATCATCATAATTAAATCAATACATGAAGATATAGAACTGATAATAATATGAAGAACTAATAAAACATGGATCTACGATAAACAATAAAACACACTCCAACAAATCTAACAAATAAAGTAATATAGATAAACGTTTACATGATCACATAGATCCAAACAAGTATCCAGCCTATTAGCCAACCATATTAAAGGAATAACAAAGTATGAAAAGATGAAAGACATTGTTTACCAACTCAAAGTAAATAAAAGAGAAAGATCTAGGTAGAAGATAAAGATCGAAGGTGTTAGAAGCTCCAAAACCTACTTGGAATCTGCAAAGTCGACCTAGGTTTCGTAGGCGGTGGCTAGGGGTTGCTGAATTGACTCTCTTTTAAGGTTTTGAGGGTTTCTTTGACTATAAATCGGCTGAAAGTAGGTTGCTGAATTGGACCGCTCAGCAGCGCTGGAGATGGGCTCCAGCGGCGCTGGGCCTTGCTTCTAATGGGCCAGTGGCACTGGCAGCTCCTACTGCTCTCCGATTTGCTTCGTTCGACCCTCGAATCACATCCTTGTGTCTTGTAACTTCATAGGCCTCCATGTTGAGCTGTTTGATGTCATTTACCTTCACTCGCATCTTCGTGAACCTGCGTATATATTGAATCCATTAAGTACCAATAGTTCCGGAATATTAACTCATTTTAGACATTGAAATGTGGCCTTTTGATTATCGCTAAATGAACGCTCATTAGTGTGCTAGGTGTACAAGCCATGCATTCATCACATATCACATTACAATTGCCAATACGTACATTTCATAGCATTGCATAACATTTCATAATCACATGATAGCATTACAAGCTACATTACACAATACATAGCCCATATAACTTCCCGCATAATCCTGAGTTACCATAGCATTACAAGATATCATTGGGGACGTTATTATATAAACACTATGTAGATGCAGATTACATTCGTCTTAATGGTATTAATATGTGGGCAATGATAATTCAAGGTTTTGACTGGCCAACTTATGAAAAAAATGGTGTGATTGGCAAATATACCTATACAGATATGCCAGGTGATAAAAAGAAAAAGTAAATTATTGAGGGTAAGGCTCTTTCAACTCTTATTATGGCCCTACCTCAAGAGAGTGGACATTTGTTCAAGAAGTACACAATTTCGAAAGAATTGTGGGACGCCCTTGAAAAGTATTGTGAGGGCAAATTCACTTTAAAGAAGAATCGTATTTAAGCGTCTTAAGCGTCAGCATGAAGCTTTCAATGGTTTGAAAGGGGAAACTCTATATGAGATTATTACCCGATTCAACCATCTGACTACTAAGTTATCACATTTTGAAGTTGTTTACCCCCAGACTGAGTTAGTTGATAATTTTTGGATTCCCTACCAAAACTTTGGACTGAATATGTTCATCTTCTTCAAGATGCTAAGGAGTACATTTCATGAGATTTTGAGACAGTGCTTTGAAAAAACAGAGAAATGAAAAGAATAATCAAGGATATTCATGCAGATTTCACTCAAGATCCGTCTTTGTATCATGCTACTTTAGTTCATTTGGCAAGTACTTGCTCATGGACAAATGCATTCCTAAGTGGTGTACAAGCTTGAAACGACAAGACTCGATAACTTGAAAATACGAAAGTTTTTTTTTTTATACATATGCCCCACTGCCCCACAGTGAGGTCGAGTACTCCCACTGCGCTGCAGTGGGAAACCTCGGACCAAAACTGGAAGAACCCCACTGCGCCGCAGTAGGTTTGACACACTCCCACTGCGCCGCAGTGGGAGGAAAGGAAAGTCTGGCCGTGGGATTCCACTGCGTCGCAGTGGACAAAACCTCCTCCACTGCGTCGCAGTGGCCCATAGTTCAGCAACATCAAAAATGTACTCACTTGAGATTTAACCAAAACCTTCAAACCACAAACAAAATTATAAGCAAGTTACATTCCAGAATTGAAAGTAAGAGAGTTAACCCGAAAACATTCATATTTGTCAAATTCGTTTGGTCCATGAACGACCACACAACCATATGGGTCGATTACCCATTTTGACATCTTACAACCAAACCAACTATCTTTAACAACTCCAAAAGACATGAACATGACCATTTACAAAATATATCAAAATATGACCAATAACAACCAAAATGTACCATGAGCCAAAGTCAAGAGGGACAACTAGGTTTCTAACCAAATTATGCTATTCTTCCGAGAATAGCCAAAGTACCTTCCAACTATCTACAATCCCTAGCAACTTCGTTCTCTATTCTTCAAGACAAGCAAACCTAGTTCCTTCTTCCGGAACCACCTATAATCAAAAAGGTAAACATCTGAAAGGTAAGCGAATGCTTAGTGAATATGCTTGCATAATATCATATAAACGAAGGAGGGCAATGCTCAAGGGACTGTTGCATATGGACTATGGCACCGTCGTGTCATATCCATAATACTCACCCTTAGGCTAGGCATTACATGGATCCATATAAGCAAATGATTACAATCACAACAATTATAACAATAACAAATGCTCCACATGAGCCTATGGCCACCAATTAGGCCTGTAATCAAACTCAACCATAAACATGGGACTTAACGCCAAATCAATTACCACCACGGACTCACTCAACATGATTGGTAATTGACCCGACGAATATACAATATATGCAAGTATACTCACCTCTTTCGTAGAAACAACAAATAATCAAGATAACCGCAAAATCACAATATCAAGCTTTCAACCTATCATATATCATAATGCATACATAAGAAGATGTTCACTTTCCTAGCTATCTCAACATAGCTCAACAACCCTTTCACTAGCATTCTAACCTCTAACCCATTTCACTAAGTCATCGAGTTGCTTATTTAACAAGTCTTTTCATATAAATTCCAAGGTTTCATTATCATCATCATTATTTCAATTACTAATAAAATCACCATTTTTCATAGTTGGAGTTTCACTACCAATATTCTCATTTAAATAAATTTTAACATAAGCAACTCAATAACTAACTCATTATATACAATAATTTGGGGGGATTTCATACATGGACTCATCACTAGCAAAAACCCCCAATTTCATATTCTCAAAAACCCTAATACCTAGTAAAGAAGGGAAATTAGGTTTGGAAGTGATTACCTCAGGGAATACAAGACCAAATCAATACTTGAATTCACAAATTTCTCCTCCCCCTTTTCCTTGAAATAGTCGACCACCACCACCACTAACTAATCCACACCCTAACTTGTAAATTCTTGAATGATATTAGATTATGGTTCTTGATGAATTTTTGATTTGAGATTAGAAGTCAAGTTTGCATGAATTGAGATTGGATTGAAGAATCAAAGAGGATGAAGAAGATATTGGAGTAAGTTAGCTGATGGAAGTGAAGTGGGAAAGTGGCTGGCATTCTAATGTGATGCCACGCCCCTTTTTACTTTTGTGTGTATTTTACCCGTTATCCGTTAAAGTTCCAACTAAATTAACCCCATATCCAACAATAAAAAATTAGGAACTTATTTTAATGTCAAAACTACAAAAAGGGTTATTTTATTACCTTAAAATTATTGGGGTGTTACAAAGCTACACCTATAGTTGATGCAGATGGACTTGCGGGATATGTTGCTTATGAGAATTCTACTACTACTGTCAAGAGCAATTCTCAATCTTTTCATTCCATGCCAATGAGTATGAGTTCTGTAGAAGGAAGAATGAATATATAATTCGCTTTCTGCTCTGCTCACGAAGCATATATCAACAGAAAGGTTAGTGATCCTACATTAATAGATGAAGACTAACTAGATAGATCCTAATGATTTAGAAAAAAAAATGGATTTACAGTGGCAGTTACCTATGCTAACCATTAAACTCAAAAGGTTCATTCAAGAAACTGGTAGATTTTTGGCTCAAAGTACTAACGGTTTTGACAAATCTAAGATGAAATGTTATTCTAATTTAACGAGTCACTTAAACTTGAACACTTATAATTTATAAGTTTGATATTTATTATCATTCTAATATTAAAACCATTCTGAATTAATTATGCATGCTACTTAATAAAATCTATACACAAAACTTTTGAGACTTCTCTAATTCATTTTTTTTATGAGATCGTAGCCGTCATCATCTTAATAATAATAATTTGATGTATAAGTTTGGTTTTTCATTAATAATTGATTGGTGGGTTTTCGTGTTCGCATGATTAGCTAGTTTTGAGAACAATGTTTTATATTATTTAAAGTTTCATTAGTTTATATAGTATGTAAATTAAAATTATTTTGAATCATAATACAAAAATTACTTTTGTAACAACCGTCTTAGAAATATTCTAAATAAGTTCTTTGAAACATACTTTTGCCACTAGAACAGCCAGACAGTTCAATTTGATTAAGTTCTTGACGTGATTTAGACCTAAATTATGTGCTTATATGAAGGTCAATTTGATCTTAAATCTTGATTTATTAGACGAGTTCATGCTTAAGTACGATGAAATATTAAAGTTCGGTTCGTAAATGTTCGTGTTCATAAAATTTCTAGTTCAAAATGTTCGCAAATAGTCCTTGCATTTATTGAGTTCATTTAATATGAGAAAGGTATATAAAGAATGAAATGGAAACCCTTGAGAGGGAACCACTATTCATTCTCTTCTCCATCTTTCTTCTCTCTCTCTAGAAAAACACCTAGTGCAGCCACCTAAAACACACACAAAATT
The DNA here is from genome assembly GCF_010389155.1 of Erigeron canadensis. NCBI lineage: Eukaryota > Viridiplantae > Streptophyta > Magnoliopsida > Asterales > Asteraceae > Erigeron > Erigeron canadensis. The sequence goes on along the minus strand of NC_057765.1, from coordinate 6,037,260 downwards.
CATCCTTTGATTTTGGGTTGTTAAACCAAAATCGTTTGTACTTTTAGCATCCTTGTGAAAATCAAAACGTATTTCTGGAATTAAATCTCAGGTAACAACAACAAATTATGAGTTTTTGATCAAATTAAAAGTGTACTTTTTCAAGTTCATATTCTTGATGATTTGGTCCAATTTTAATTGAAAATCGTGTTAATGATTAATGGGTTTATGTCTAAATGTGTTTAATAACATTTGTGGGAACAAATTTGGGTCATAACATGCTTTAATCTACAAAACCCATTTTTGAAAGTGAAGGAAAACTTGTTCTTGATGTGCCACAACTTGTTCATGTTATAAATGGTCTTGAAATCGTTAAAAATGTTATTGGCTAGTATTAAGGTGCATATACGTACTAATGCTATGTTCTAACAAGTCCCGGAATCGATCTAGACCTTCGTAATGTGTGATTGTGTTGTTCAGCCCGTTTTGGGCATTGGCACGATCTTGGATGGGACGATCTTGTCCCAAGATCGTCTTAGGCAGCTTACTTGGTACCTCGTACTTGTTCGTTCGATCTTGTGTGGTGTTGTGATGTTGTTGGTACGTTTAATGGGTAACTGATCCTTTGGATCGGTTTTGCTCAAACACTTGTTCATGAAACTAGATGTGATCTTGTTCTTGACCTTGAAATATAGGACGATCTTGTGCTTGTTAAATGGGACGATCTTGACTTGACAACTAAAACAATCTTGACCTAGTTCGAACCCCAAAACGATCCTGAGCATGTACTTAAGATGGTCTTGAGCCTCCTTACTTAAAACGATCTTGTATCTTAACACTTGAAACGATCTTGTGCTCTGTCCACTAAAACGATCTTGTACCCTGTTCAATAAGACGATCTTACTTGGTCTAGTGAGACGATCTTGAACATGAAACACCTAGAACGATCTTGAACTTGTCCAGTGGGACGACCTTGCAACCAAAACCCTGGACACCCTTGTATTCATCAGGAAACAACACGAACTTGTTCTATAACATACCACACTTGATCATTAATCTCTAAACCAGTTCATAACATCATTATCACTCGATCAATCACACCAAAGGCTACTTATTAACATCAAAGCTAGTTCATGAATCGATCTAAAACGATGTACATCGTGCAAACCCTAATTAAGTACACTAAAGACATGTTATATCTTGATTATTAAAGTACAAGTTCTATGAACAACTAAATTGAGTTCTTAAGGCTAAAGTTCATTATTAGAGACACGTTCAACTCACTAACACGATAAGTACTTATGTGTGAGTTCTAAGAAGTTCAGTTCGAGTCCAATTCATGTACTTAAAGTTCATTTAAACTCTTTTGAGTCAAAACGTTCAAAGATCTTCAAATGACCAAATCATTAGATCATCAAGGGCATTTCAGTGATTAATTAATCACTTGACCTAATATATAAACTTATTTACGATCAATGATATGTACTTAGGCTTTCATCAAGACGTGCTTGGATCTTGATAGATATAACTTATCTATCTCTGTGCTTACTACTGTGCTTGTACCAGATCACTGTGAGTTCACTAATCCCCCTTTCGTACATTTTGTTCAAGTTCTTTTATCGGGGACTGAAAAGCATGAAAACTATTTTGTACTTGTACGTATGTTCTTGAACTATCCTACGTACTATATTATGATCTTGAACTACTCATGATATGATTCTTAAAAGGGTATTTAAGTCTTGAATGGTCAGGATCTTAAATACATTTATACTACTGTACTCGATTGTTATCATGTTCTAGTTCGTACATGTACTTGTTCAGTTCTTGTTCACTGTTATCAATTCATATCCCACAGTTCAGGGAATGAACCGTAGGTAATTATGGACAGCGCTATTAGGGTAGGCCCACCCTCATTCTCCGCAGTTCTGGAGGATGCATATTACTTGTTCTTGTTCTAATCTAGACCTTATTTGACGTACTTGAGCTATATGAGCACATCATTACATTACAGTTCAGTTCTGACCAATCGGGTTAGCAGTGATAATTTATATCTCAAGTTCATTATATGTTCTTGTTCTGTTCTTACTATTATGAAGTACTTATGTTCAAAGTGCAGACCTCATGACTTAGTTCTTATTATTAAAAAGTACATTGGTTCAACGTACAAAACTTATGATCTTGTTCTTGTGATCGAGTTCTTATTATACATATATACTTATATGTAAGCTAAACGTACTTTATGTGAATCTCACCAACTACTTTTGTAGTTGACCTTTTGAACTTACATGCTTTCCAGGCTAAGCTAAGTAGACCTTGTTAGCATAGGAGTCTTCCTTTCTAAGCTCATCCTTATGGCGATTGTTCGAGCGTACAAGATCTGGAGCTGTGAAGACTTTCCTTGCTATTTTAGTTCAAGTTCTGGTTCTTAAAGACAATTGTTCTGTCTTATGATTATTGACTATTTTGAGTACATCTCATGTTCTGTAATAACTATCGTACTTGTGTTCTTTGTTAATGTTATTGGCTGTGTTGGAACTTGGACTGTGTGCAATTGTGCTTATCTATGCATCCCGTATATTCCGCTTTAGCGGGGTGTTACAACTTTTGTATCATTTAAAAAGTTTCATTAGAAGGGTTATTGTTTAATGTCTATTACTATTTACAAAAAATGTGAATCATGTTGATGAAAAATAGTTTACAAAGAACTTGAAATAATTGTATTTTTTTACATGTGTACAAATTCACATGTAATTGTACAAATTTAAGTAAAATTAGAAGTGAAAAAATTTATCACAGGCATAGACCTCAAATTTAATTAATATGTATTAAACAAAGATTAAAATAGACGATGAACATGTTGAAACAGTATATATGTGTTATATACTATTAACCACATTTATATTGTTCACATGTGTACACAACCAATGTTCACATATGCATATGATCATTTTTGTTCACATGTATATGCAACCAATGTTCACTAACGATCATATTTATCCACATGTGTATGCAACTAATGTTCACTAAAGATCATATATGTTCACATAAGCAATTTGAAATTAGTATGTAGACGCTAAAAATCTTTGGTGTATAAGAGAATGAATATTGACATCTACATGTCTAAAATCCAAGATGTAGTTAATGTGTCGAAATATAATTTTTTTATAGTTTGTGTATAAGAGAATGAATATTTTTTACATAAAATTTTAACTTGTAAAAAATATAATTTGTCGAAATATACACATGCATGTCATCAAAAAATTTTATTATAAGTGTTCATATGTGTACATTTTATATTCAATATGTTTATATAGTTCATGTTTTTCTATTATTTTTATTGTATAGAATGTTATTATATATGGCAGGCTTGTCATTTAAACTTTTTATTATTATTATTATTTTTATTATTATTATAATAAGTGTTAATGTGTGTTCATATTATAAAAAAACACTTGAAAATATTTTCTTATAATGTAGGAACGTGCATTGGATAGAAAATCAAATATCGAAACAATGCATTTGAATCTTGAACTAATGGGGTAAAAAAAAAAAGAGAAATGCTATATGCACTAACAAATTACAAATGTTTTCTATACTAACTTATGTGGAGGATGAGGTGGTTTTTCCATGTCATTTAATTAATTTAACAATATATACTAACCTAACTCTAGTTAAATTTTTGGAAATTCTTGTATACATTATCGCAGCCTTTTAATCTCCTCTCTTCCTCCGATAGTAAATATGTTTTTCTCTCCCCATAAACAAATCCAAACCAGAATCACCAAATAGGCCAAGAAAACTGAAGATCGTCATATACACAAAGAAGATAAAGGCTACAAGTAAGGACCGTCGATTGTTATGGGTTTCGGTATGATGCCTGATTATTTTCGTTGCAAATCATTTTTCATGTCCTAAGACGATTCAAACATGTATACTACGAGTATATTATATTGAAGTTTGATTAATGGATCAAAGAAATTGTATATAAGTTATAAATTACACCAAGTGTTTGAGGAAATTCCAGTTTATTCGATTGAGTTTTATTAGTTGATTATGACTTTTTTGGATAATTCCATAATATTTTCAGTTGAGTTTTTATAACCATGTGATTTTTTTATATTTTTTTTCAAGTTTATCAAGAAAGTTTGTAACATGAAAAGTACCTGATTAATTCAATGATATTTGAGTGAGTTTTATTACTCCAATGTAGCATAATCTTGTATTTAGTTTTCATATTGATTTGATTGTTTCAGTTCAAAAGTAACTTATAGTTTTGATAATGTTACAATGATGTATTCTAAACGGTCAAGTCTTAAACCTTTGGAATTCAGGTTCGGGTGCTAAGTATCGCTGGCAACCATACGATGGTACATGCTATACCATTCTTGTTTTACTGTTTTATGCAACCTTGTTTTGAGAATCTATAATTGTTGTGCAATTTTGCTACTAGTCGCATAGTATTTAAGGGTTAACAAGTTGAATCTCTTCTAACATTCAATTGAACAAAAAAACAGAGATTGTCAAGATCCAAATTATTTGTGGTTTATCTATGATTAATTGAATTGCAGCATCCATCAGAAAGTTTCATATATCGTCAATTGATAAACTTTTTTTTTGTGATGTGTCCATAGCTAAATACATGAAATGGCCAGCCTTAATATTAAGACTTACAAAACATCATTTACAAATTGTTATCACAAAAACACCTTAGTTAGACCACTCCACAGGCCCCGGTTAAAATTTAACAATGGTTAAAATTTGGGGTGGTAGAAGTTAACGGCGACAATGGAGGAGATAATGGACGGAGAAGAAGATAAGGATTCACAAAGGAGGGAGGGGTTTAATTTTTTTTTTATATATGTGAATATAGATTTAGAAAAGATGAAAATAAGATATATGAGGGTTGTGATGTGTATATGACGATCTTGGGTTTTCTTTGCCTATTTAGGAATTCTGGGTTAGATTTGTGTATGGAAGAGAAAAATGTTTCTATGATCGGAGGGAGAGAGGAGATTGAGAGAGTGTGAGAAAGATACAAAAATTTTCAAGAATTTAACTAGAGTTAGGTTACAATAAATTGGTAAACTAATTTAAATGATATGGAGGCTCACCACACCGTCCACGTATGTTAGTGTAAAAAGAGTTTGTAATTTGTTAGCATATATAGCATTCCTCAAAAAAAAAGGGACAAAATTATGTAATCTTACTAAATAGGTTAGGATAAAATGATTACTAAAATACCCTTTTGGATTTAAAAATAAATTATTGATATTGAAAAAAATTGATTGATCTAGAATAGTTCTCATGGTTCTTAACAACTTTTTAGTTCTCAATCCAACTTAACTTATGACATATATATATACAATAAATCTATCTTAACCCTAATAATCCTTACGCACCTTACTTCTTGCCCTTTTTGTCATTATAGTTTGATAGGGTTTCAATCAAAAAGGGGAAATACGACTTGTGGCAACACTTCCAACTAAGATTAGGAAACTTGGGACTCAAGATCGAACTCACAAGGAGGGGAGTTAGGATTTTTTGATGACTTGAATCGTATGGAGGAAAAATCAGATTGGGTTTGTATATATAAAAAAAATTAGTTTTTGAAATTATATATAACTACTAAATCTCAAGGTCGGTGTGTCAGGGGGGAGTAGGGGAGTACTGTAGCTAAAAGTACTCCCCCTAATGCATAAGGTACAATTAGCTATTGCACACCGAAATTAATTTAATGGTCTTAACGGCTGTTAATAACTAACGGTAGTTACAAAAAGGTATTTAACGGAGTTTGTTTTCAAGTTTAAGTTTTTTAACTTTTGTGACCAAAGTTTTGCTTTATTTTTTTTTTTTGCCAAATAACTTTTGGTTTTTAAGTGTTCCTATTCTTATTTTTACCACATAACTTTTACTTATTAAACTTTCGCCATGGAAACTTTCTTAACTTTTGTAATTTTTTACACATAACTTTTTTTTTTTAAGTCTCGCTCCGAAAATTTTCTTTTTTTTTGTTTTTACTACATAACTTTTGGTTTTTAAATTTTGTCACCAAAGTTTTATTTTCTTTACTTTTGACCATAACTTTTATTTTCTTAATTTTTTGTCACACAAATTTTGTTTTTCGGCTTAATGTTTTTTAACTTTTGTCGTGAGATTTTTGTTTTTCTCTTGGGGCAACGTCCGGGTAGAAATACTAGTTATATGACTAAAAATAAACTATAAACATAAATAAATATATATATCAGATTTATTATATAAAAAAAATAATATTATTATAAATCTATATAGCCTATCATAGCAATTTAATTCTTTTTTCTTTTTGACAAGTACGGATCGAACATCACAACGGGGGGTCTTAGACTATGTTGTTTTAACTATGTCCAGGCTAGAGAGATCTCTCACTTTATACCTTATATGAGGACAAACCCTCTATTAATCCATCAAAAAGCACGACAATTAATTTGCCTCCTCCCATCTCGAACCTGGTCCCTGCAAAAACAAGTCTTCATTGAAAGACTTCCGTCTTCCTATGTTACTGGGCTATCAACCTAATGAATATAAATACAATTAAATAGACAATGAAGGCTAGATCAACTGGTTGGAGTCATCTCTAGTTTTACTTCAGGTCATAGGTTCGACTCTCTAGAGGAATATATCTCGAAGATTTTTCTCATGAGGCTTATGATCTCCCTATCAAGTACATGTAGAGTTTACCATGATATGATGAGATGTACCCTTATGTCAAATACAGATTAAAATAAAAATAAAAACACTCCATATAATAGAAATAAATGAGCTGGGCTTTTCAATAAAAATATAGGTCTAAGAAGAAAAGAATATTGGGCTTTTCGAATCTAGGAAATAGGTACGCACCCTTCTCATCTCTTCTCCAGTTTCTCCCTTTTCTTTCATCAACTAAAAAGATACTCGTCGGATTTGACTTCAAAAATCGCCGTATTTGTGGCCGGAAACATCATATCTTTGGAAAGTTTTCGCCGGATTTTGACCGGATCCGATCCGGTGACTCTACCTCTAGCAACTCCGGCCACCCTCTGAAGATTTTACCCTCTGGTATGTACATCCTGTTTCAACAGTTTATCATCATTTTTTTTTTATTATTTCGGATTTCTCTAATCTTTAATTAGCTAGTTCATAGTTTGTTTGCTTAGTTTATAGTTTATTTACAATTCGAGAAATTTTTTTGATTATTTTGATTTTATTTGAATATTTGATAAACAAGTTAACTAGGGTGCGTTTAGTTGCGGAAAACACCTTGTTTTCCATTTTTGTTTTCTAAGAAAACGTGAAAAACAAAAAACGCGTTCAAATTGTTGTTTTCCAAAATAATTTCCATGAAAACAGAAAACACTGTTTCCACTTTCCTATGGAAAATTAGAAAACATTTTTTTTTTTTTTTATTGTTTTCCATTTTCTGAATTTTGAAAACCTCACATTGTTTTCCATTTTCTAGTTTGGAACGCGTTTTCAAAATTTTCATTTTTTTTCTAGAGATGGAAAACTCCTTTCGTTTTCTAGAAAATTAAAAATGAAAAACTAGAAAACATTTTCTGCAACTAAACGCGCCCTTAGTTTTTTCAACTTGTTAGAATGGCATTAATCATTCAATTTTTGATACCTATTACGTTATATATGATTTTAGTTTTCCCATCACTCATGCTTCACCTGTTTTTCTTTTTTGTGAAATCTAATGATATTTGCTTAGTTCCTTCCATCATCTTGTTTGTGATAGAATCAATTTGCGATACCTGTTAAAGGTTACTCCACAATAGTATTTTTATTATACTGAGTCGAATCGAGAAGAGTCTATGGTTCATTTGTTTCAGGCGTTTAAGTTTCTAATTAAAATAATGGGGGCAGAGATGTTGATTACCGTATGAGTTTATCGATATCTAACTGCCTAAGAATGGACTTAACATATTTGATTAATAATAATTTTTGAGTGGGAGGTGTAGTCCTTTATAATTCAATTTTAGTTTATTGTGATCGATATGATTTTGTTATCCAAGTTGGCTTGCTTACTTGTTGTATCTTCTTTGTTCATGCTTTCTCACAATCTCACACTTATGTAATTTAGGAATCATATCATGTCATTGTATATAATGTGATTTTCTTGTTCATTTTGATTCACATGTTACTGCATTACATTGGTTATGTTTGTTGCTGACAGGCCATGACAAAGGAGAATGACGGTGGTGTAGCGGTTACGCATACCGGACGAGCTCGGCGGCGTAGGGGTTCAAACGAGGCATGACTTGAATTCATTTATGCTCATTGTTTAATGTTTAAATATCAGTAATAATTTTTTTTTCTCGAGAATTATAGATAGATTGACCCGTCCATGTTGGATAGCAGGTTCCAGCTGACGTTGGCGAAGCAAATGGAACCAAGATGCTCGTAAATGATCAAAATAAGTATAAGTCAATGTTGGTTCGTGCTTATTCGACTTTTTGGATGATTGGCGGCTTTATATTTGTTGTCTACATGGGTCATCTTTATATCTGGGCCATGATTGTCATAATTCAAATCTTTATGGCGAAAGAACTGTTCAATTTATTAAGAAAAGCACACGAAGACAAGCAACTACCTGGATTTAGGCTTTTAAATTGGTAAAAAAAAAAACTTTTTAGTGCAATATTGCTCTTAAAATGATAAGAATAACAAACACTATTGGTTTTTCTACTTTTCTAGGCACATCTTCTTCACAGCGATGCTATTTGTATATGGCCGTATACTTACTCAACGACTGGTAAATACGGTTACAACAGACAAGTTTTGGTATAAACTTGTGGGCAACCTCATCAAATATCACATGGTTACCTGTTATTCATTATATTTAATAGGTTTGCAATTTTGCGATTCTATAGTATTTCTCTCTCTCTTTTTTAATTTTATTTTTTTATTTCATATGGTTGCTTATTAGACCTTAATGTTTAACAAGACACTAGCATACATTATGTTTTGCCATCTTTTGAGTTGTGAATGAACTTTAATCTTTTATTTATATTGGTCCAGGTTTTGTGTGGTTTATACTTTCACTAAAGAAGAAGCTGTACAAGTATCAATTTGGGCAATATGCATGGACCCATATGATTCTTATAGTGGTTTTTACTCAGTCGTCATTCACAGTTGCCAACATTTTTGAGGGAATTTTCTGGTATACAGGATTTCTCTCTATAGACAGCTATAGCCCATATATACGTTAGAGTTGTAGCATAAAGAATTCTACTAAGGCTCTCATAATGAAATTATAGTTATAGGCTCCAACTATTTTCCTCCATATCCCTGTAGTCCAAGGTTGTTTTTTTTTTTCTTTACAAGTTTAAGAAGCCAATTGCAATGCAGGTTCCTTCTCCCAGCATCACTGATTGTCATCAACGATATTGCTGCCTACATCTTTGGTTTCTTTTTTGGAAAAACCCCATTAATCAAGTTATCCCCTAAAAAAACTTGGGAGGGCTTCATTGGAGCTTCATTTACCACGATAATATCTGCATTCTTGGTGAGCAATCTCTTCTTTTAACTTGTATAGTTTACACAAATTATGATTTCAATGTAGATTGACTGATAAAGTATGTTTTGATGCTACACTCTAAACTTATATTGATCATGTTTTGCTTGTCTGCAGCTTGCTAATTTTTTTGGTCGCTTCCAGTGGTTAACGTGCCCTAGAAAGGTGATATCACTATTTTAAGAAGCATATTTTAGTTGGATTGAAATTAGATAATATCTTAATTGGATTGTGATGCAGGACCTATCAACTGGTTGGCTACAATGTGACCCTGACCCTCTATTTAAGCCCGAGAATTTTGCATTACCTGGATGGCTTCCTGAATGGGTAAGTATAATTAAGTATATTTTCATAAACGTTGATGTTTGTCTTGAGCGGGTAGAGAGAATTTTTTCCCATTATTCGGGTTTTGCTTTATTTCTAAAATCAATGGGTTAGCCAAAAGAGTAATAGATCTAAGTAACCATCATGAGAAAGGAGTTTAGTGGATTAAACGGGTCTTAAGTTATCCTAAATGTGATCAAAAATACATCGACTGTTGATGTCGTTCTATTATAAGAAGTCATATTACTAGTTTTAGTAGCTTTGTAAGCATATTTAACAAGTGAATCGTTTATTAAATCGAATAGTTAGTTATGCATCATTGTTTTGGCCAATTATTGTAATCATTTAGTTGTCTATGTTTTGTAATAATACATTTTTCGCATGAAAATCATCCGAAACTCACCCCCTCATTTAATTTAAGATTCATCTCATTCAAATTTTTTTGCTTTAATAATATTGTTTATGAAAAATTTATTCTTCATTTTTCCCTTCTGAAAACTCGAAGAGTTTCACAGCAGAAAGTTCACAATGATCTCCATAATTTAGGCACCAAGTAAGCACTATTTGGATGCCACTAGTCTCCAAATTCATGTTTGTTGGGCTGTATCAGTCGGCATATTATTAACAAAAACCTTGAATTTGCTTTAAAGTTTTTATTTAAAATGATGGTAGCTCAATCTACTTTAAGTTGGCACTAATTATTTTGTTATGCATGTATGTTTTCAGTTTCCATGGACAGAGATCCAAATTCTGCCAGTGCAATGGCATGCATTGGGCCTTGGACTTTTTGCTTCAATCATTGCACCTTTTGGTGGCTTCTTTGCTAGTGGTTTCAAAAGAGCCTTCAATATTAAGGTACAATTTGTTTTATTTGCTGTTATTTCTTCATTCATATATTTATTTAGCTTTTTGTCATATATTTGTAGGATTTTGGGGATAGCATTCCTGGACATGGTGGAATGACTGACAGAATGGATTGCCAGGTAAGCAGGCAGCCCTATCTATTTTCTACTTTTTTGACTTAATCTGGCATATGGTTTTATATAAAACTATTCTAAAGTATTTGAGCTAACTTGGAAAAATAAAATGAATAAGACTTGCACAGTTTTTATGAACACTCCAAAGAAGAGTGTTCCAGTTACCTTTTTTCATAAGCATTATTTTTACGTAACTGATCCTTATGGGACTTTGAGTGAGAATCTCCAGAATTGCTTCAAACTGCACTCTATTTGCTAAATCCTCTATTTTACTTGCAATGTCTGTTAAATGGCACAGTCTACAGAGAGTTGTATCTTCTTTTCTCCAAATAATTTGATGTAAAAATTGGTTGCTTGATTGTCAGTTGATTATTGATTTTGTCTTTTAACTTGTTCGACTTGTAATGTAGATGGTGATGGCCGTCTTTGCATACATTTATCACGAGTCTTTTATTGTGGCCCAGAGCGTATCTCTTGGGATGATTTTAGACCAGGTATGCCACCCAATTTTGTTTATAATTTAGATATAAATGTTGTCTTGTTCGAAAAGTGGTGTGCTTGGGAGATGGTTAAAATACTCGGGGTAATTCTTTAGCATGGGTTGGTGGTGAGGTCTGGTTGGGTGAACCCACAAACACATTTTTAGGTAAAATATTATTAATTATTGTGTAAAATATTGTTACAAAAGTATACTACTACAATAAGGTTATCTGCAATTGAATGCATTATACATTTTACATGATTATCAACTTGTTTGACCCACTTTACCCATTTGATATTTTTTGTTAGTTAAATCTTCTATCTTAACTCACTTGACTTCTGAGATGTTTCATAAGGGATTAGTGTGCCGGAATGCAACAAACTATACCCAAAAGGTTATAGTGTGCACGAACTAACGTTTTTTTTTATTGTATGCATAAACTTAGTAAAAATGTTCAAATCATGCAATGTGTATACGTGGCAGCCCGTATGAGCTGCCACGTGTAAAAAAAATTTTTTGAACAGGCCACGTGTAAGGTTTTTATTGGTCGGTCACAAAAAAGTTGCATGATATAAACTTTTTTTATTAAGTTTATGCATACAATAAAAAAAAAACGTTAGTTCGTGCACACTATAACCTTTTGGGCATAGTTTGTTGCATTCCGGCGCACTAAACCCTGTTTCATAACCCATATTGACCCATGTGTGTATATATGGATACATGGTAAAATAAATCTGACTGAGATCTTGTTGTTACAGATAGTAATGAATCTCTCCTATGACGAACAGAGAGAATTGTACTCTAAACTTGGACAGATTATTAAGGATCGACAATTTGGTGAATCTTAGAGAGTATATTGATAATATTGTAACTTGGTTTCCAATAGGTTTGTTAGAATGCCAATAGGTTTGTTAGAATGCGAGCAGTTGTACAGTGGTTATTCTTGTGACCTCAGTTCGTTTAAACTTTAAAAGCTTGTTGTAATCTGTACGCATATTGAAACACCATAATATGTGTTTTAAGGTTAGCAATTCTTATTAGAGCCGTGTAGTGTTTGGCTCTATATACTATGAAGTTATTTTATATTTTCTGTAATATAGACCTTACTCCTTGCTCTGTTAGCAATATTAGTCTGTTTGTAGGCGAAAATGACCTTAAGCACCTTTTATGTAATTAGTTAAGGAACATCGAGCTCGAACACAGAAATCTAATAGCGTTTTGATGCTTTTTTGGTTTTCGATGTGTGAAATTGGTTTAAAAGATATATCCTAACTACCAAATAAGTTGACTTGATTTTCATGTTATGGCATATGGGTTTAAGTTCTTTTGTACAAGTTGATTATTGGTTCAATACCATCTCAAGTGTTTTTGAATTGGGCATCTTTTACGAACTGTGTTATGAAATGTTGCCAGACGTACAGATGCAAAAACTATGCATTTAATTTGATAACTGGTTCATATATGAAGCATGCCAACTCCACGCAATATTTATATGTTATAAATATATATAAAGTATTTTGCCCATTTTGAAATTTTAATTCATGATTTGAAGTACCTAAAATACAATCTTTTCTTTATTCATTAATTTAAACATCCTTAGCTAATATACTTATAATACCCCTCAAATTTCAATCAATCATTTTTTTTCTCTCTTCTTCGTAAATCATTTATTCCTCCAATTCATTCAAAATATTTTATCTCACAAACCGTACATCGATAAATTATAAAAATTATATGGGTGTTCTTAAAATTTCATGCTCTTTCATTAGAGATGTCATTCGATGTACTTTCGACGAATTTTTAAATCCGAGGGCGGAGCCCTTACAGATAAAACATTTGGCTATGACACTCTATGACTTATCATCTCCTATGACCTATCACTCCTACCATCTCACCGCCGCAATGCGTGGACACTTTCCCTCGTATGTTATAAATAAGAATAGATCTATTGACAAAGGGTAACCTAATCTAATGGCAATTGTTGTTAGCATACAAACCTTAAAATTGCCTGTTGTGTAAAGGAGCATGTGATCAAACATTTGTTTTCTGTTTTCAAAAGATGATAAAAAGGTAGGTAATAATTAAAAAACCAACGTTGCTATACAATGCTAAACCTCCCACCAAAGGTCATACCATGATGTAGTTGCCTAACCACCCATGGATAAGACTGTTAAACAAGCCCAAGTAATTCTCATAGAGCTACCACAAATCAATTTAAAGATATATATTGCGGTAGCACAATAAACAATAGTACTTATACATGTCGTAATGTGGCATGATACATGACATTTCCAAGAGTAAGTGTCATATCTGACAAGTGAAGGACACTAAACCTTACTTTTCAAAACGCTGCAAGGGCAATTAGCGCCAAAAGAATATAGGGAACTTTTGAGGTAGTACTGTAAAATGCATCATTGACGTAAGCGAAAGGAATCAGTATTCTCTCTTGATTAAACTATTAACAATACAAGGTATATATAATGGGAAATGATATATCTACCACCACTTTTATTCATCTACAACAATGCATGCATAAAAGATATGTACTTAATAACCTACCAATATTATAAAATAGAAGATATGTACTTAATACAAATGTATATAATGGTCATAACAAAAATGTACATAATAGTATACTAAATGACAATATACAAAAGATATTGTCTCTATATCTCAAAAACATATCTAAATACACATTTTTCTCTCTCTTCCTTCACAATGACAAGTTGTGTAAAATAGCAAAATGATATTGAAAATCATAAAAAGTTGATTCCTAACAAATAACTATTAGTTTCCGTCATATCATACAAGTATCATGTTAATAAAATCTAATCAAATTATATCAAAATGATAAATACTTATACTAGTTTTCCCATTACAATATACGGAGTATTAGATAAAAACTCCTCCAAGTAATGTATAGTATTCAAATTCGTAGCCGTTAATCCCAAAAGGGCAAAATCCACAACACCCAACAAAAAGAAAATAATTGTTCAAAAAATCAATCAAAAATAAAAAATAAAATAATGTTCCAAAAACACACTTCCCTTCTCTTCTTCACTCACTCCCGCCACTTCCTCAGCCGCCGCCACCGCCGTCAGAACAACAAACCACCGTATCTCCACCGTCACCTATCAACACTTTCACACACACTCTCACACCCAATTTACACAATCTGGGCATCCAACACCGGTGTTGGCAAGACCCTTGTTTCAACAGGCATTGCCGCTTCTTCTTTCAAAGATAATATTTCCAGTTCCAAAAAAAACAAACTTATTTACATCAAACCCTTACAAACCGGCTTCCCTCAAGACTCCGATTCGGCTTTCGTGTACCGGAAAACCCCGGAAATTGTATCCAACTGGTTTCCACAGTTAGCCCTTTTGGCTTCTAACCAAACCCTAAATGTTTCTAACCAAATTCTTGAAAATGGGTCTTGTAAAAATGGGTTTTTTGAAGATGGGTTTTGTGAAAGGAAGAAACTTGGGAATGGGAATGGGAATGAGTTGATATGTAAGACAATGTATGCGTGGAAAGAGGCGATATCGCCTCATTTGGCTGCAGAAAGAGAAGGGGCAAATGTTGCGGATTCTGATGTGTTGGTTTTGTTGGAAAAGTGTTTGGAAATCGGCGTGGTGGCGTGTAATGGTCAGAAGGGGGAGAGTAGTGTTTTGACTTTGGTTGAGACGGCTGGTGGTGTTGCGAGTCCTGGCTCGTCTGGTTCTCTTCAATGTGACTTGTATCGGTGAGTTGAAATGATTTCTTAGCAATATTGGATTTCGTGTTTATTAATCGTACCAAACCATAAATACTTTGTAAAATGCAATTCTAAACACCCTTTGAGAATTCCTATAACAGAAGTGTTTTGAATTGAATGGGATTTTTAATTGGATATACCACGTTATGCAAACATCTTATTAAAGATTGAGTTATGATTGGCTTTTGGATAGGTTCTTTAAAAGTAATTTCTTGACTTTAGGAATTCGAATTAGGTAATCATTCATCCATTTGGGGTTAAGAAAATATGGCCTTTTTTATATGTGTGGATGAATTAACCATTTAACAGTGTTTTATAAGTGTGCTAACTAAGATCTTAGATAAGGTAGTAACAAATATATGAATAGAATCGATTTCATGTACATGCACCATTACAATATAATATGAAGAAAGAAATAAAGAGAGGGGTCGGGCGAGCAGAACTAGTTTGTTCTCCTT
The DNA here is from genome assembly GCF_010389155.1 of Erigeron canadensis. Classification (NCBI taxonomy): domain Eukaryota; kingdom Viridiplantae; phylum Streptophyta; class Magnoliopsida; order Asterales; family Asteraceae; genus Erigeron; species Erigeron canadensis. The sequence goes on along the minus strand of NC_057765.1, from coordinate 6,021,755 downwards.
CGCTAATTACGGGCATTGTCTTGTCAATGTATCAGTTACACATATTGTTTGTCTTTTTGTCTTGCTAATGGCTAATGGTTATTCATAATGAGCTTGATGAGCCTTGAAAGTTGTCTTTCGTATATCGCCTTCAAACATCCTGATTTGGTGGTAACCAGAACGTAAATCTAGCTTATAAAATACCACATATCCATGTAATTCACCGATTAGCTTCTCTATCACAGGAATGGGAAACTTATCCTTGATGGTTTGCTTGTTTAACTCTCTATAATCCACACACACGCGCAACTGTTACCCTTTTTCTTAACCATTACCACTGGTGATGAGAAAAGGCTCTGACTGTTTCTTATCACCCCTGCTTCCAACAACCCTTTGAGCATAACCTTTATAGCATCTTTCTGGACTGGTGGATGCCCATAGGGTCGAATTTTAATAGGTTGAGCTCCCCCTTCAAGTGGAATTTGGTGGTCATGGCTCCTTTGTGGAGGTAAAGCGGTAGGAGTAGCAAACACATCCTCAAACTGAGAATTAATTGTTGTATATTAGGATGAGAATCCTTCTCTTCTTTTGATGTTGTCTCCTTCCCAACAAACTATTAAGCTCAACTGGATATGCACACAATGTCATAGAAGACAATTTAGCCATCTGTATTCAAATGCTTGTCAATCTGCTTACCATCACTCCACTTAGTAAGCATATGTGAAGAGCCTCTTAGGGACGCCTTTCTGCCTTCATGCATAAATGCCATTCTCAATTTTGTGAAATTCCATCTCTCCTAAAGTTGCTAGCCATTGCACGCCTAAAACCATTTCACAACCTCCAAGAGGAAGCAATATAACATCTATGGTAAAAGTTTCCCCTTGTAACTGCCATTGAATACCTTTACATTCAAAATAACTAGTAATGGCATTATCATTTGCTACTGCTACAGAAATTACGAGTGCTACCAGAGTCAATTAGCATGTGAATAGACTGCTTTTTCAGATGCCCTCGAACCTTCCTTGTTTCAAATGTATATACACCCGCATCCAAAGAGATATGTGGAGTCTGATCTTGGTGTATGCTAGACCCAGGTTCCATCTCATAGTTTGTGGTCTCCCAGTCATTATCACTCTTATTATCAGCCACAATTTTTAAAGAAAAATACTTTTCCTTGACAAGACCAGGGTAGTATTTTTGGTCACAATAAAAACACATGTTCCTGGCCCTTTTTTCCTCAATCCCCTTTTGAGTCAACTGCTTTCGTTGGTTCATGTTAACAATAATGGGCAACAATGTCAATGGTTTCGTATCAATGTAAGATGTAGAATTGGGTGTATATTTGGAGAAGACATGCCTAGTGTTTGACTTAAGTCCCAACTGAACTTTAGCATTATATAACTTGGATAAACAATAAGCATCTTCTAAAGCTTTGGGTTTAAACTTAATTTCTATCATCTCCAATACTGGCTTTAGTCCTCCCAAGAAGAAACTGATAGCCTGCTGCTCAGAAATATTCACCTTGCTGTAAATCAACTCAAAGGCATCTTGGTAGTCCTGATAATCATCTTCTTGTCTCAAATTCCTGAGTTCTGCATCTGGATCTTCCTCAAGAAATCCAAATCTTTTACTAATTGCTTTTTCATATAAAGATGCATTGGAACTAACTCCACTTTATGAGCATCTACCAGTCCATCCACCTTAAAGAATTGGTGACATCTATTAAACCACCCTTTAACATCATCCCGCTAAACTTAGGAAATTCAACTTTTGATAATCAGCTATATCGCGACGCCGGAGGTCTTTGACGGATAGATCCACCATCACCACCCTGCAGAGTAGGGCTTGATTGCATTGCGGCTGTTATTTCCACCATCTTTGCACTCATCTAAGCCATGGCAGTTTGCATAGCAGCAATAATTGTTTCTTTAATAAATGTGGGTAGAATCATCCATGGTAGTATTCCTAGTGGAAGCCACTATTGAAGTATTGATAAACTTCAGTCGATCAAATTAAGGGACCAAGAAAGTGCTCTGATACCAATTGATACAAACCCATCCCATAATAGGCTCGTGTCAAGCCATAAGCTAGGTGTAGAACTCACTCCCAAAAGCTAGCTCAAAGGAGGAGGGGACACCTAGGCTTATAAACCACCAACCAATCCCATATTTGGCCGACGTGGGATCGTAACAGTTAGTTTCATCATAACAATATAAATATCTATTTTGACATGAGACACTTTCCTTTAATAAAATGTCATAAATCATAATACATTTGTGTAAAGAAACTAAAGCGTGATTACAACTACAGTTGATACACAAAAACTGAAACAGCCAAACAGGTATGTTATCTTCGGCTGCTATGTTATATGATCTTCATAGTGACTTCTTTATGCTTCAGTAATATTAACTTAAAGTTTCTTATAATATATTTGTAGGCCATTTCGGTTACCTTCTATTCTTGTGGGTGATGGAAAATTAGGCGGTATTTCGGCTACAATTTCAGCATATGAAAGTCTGACAATACGAGGTTATGATGTTGTTGCTATTGTGTTGGAAGATCATGGTCTCGAAAATGATGTGCCATTACGATCATATCTGAGAAACAGGTGAAAGCTTTCAACTCTTTTTATCTTATTTTTTATGTATGGAAATGCTCTTTGTTTCTTGTGGATCCTTGTGTGTATAGGTGTTTTGTTATTTTCCTCTATAGTTCAGAGAACTCAAATACGTCTTTCTCTCTGAATTTGCAAGGGTCCCAGTTCTTGTTCTTCCATCAATCCCAAAAGATCCAATAGACAACTTGATGGAGTGGTTTAATGAATCACAGAGTGTGTTCGAGTCACTTAAGGGGATAATGTTGTCATCATATCAAAAAAGAATATATAGACTTAGTGAAATGCCAAAGAAGGCACAGGAAATTTTTTGGTGGCCGTTTACTCAGCACAAACTTGTACCAGAGGAAAAGGTCACTGTTATTGATTCTCGCTATGGAGAGAACTTTGCAGTTCACAAGGTTGTCTTCTAACTTGGATATTTTGTTCGTATTTTTGATAAAAAATCTTGAAGAGGTGGCAATTTCAACCCATTTTCTAATGAATGAACTTATCTGATTGCCTGTCACTCTAATGGGTAAATATAAATGAAAAATTGTTGAATGGTTGACAGGTTAAATGATAGCTTTTATATCAAATGGACAAAAAGAAGTTGTGGATCAACCCACCCCATCTGGACTAAAAATTCTTTGTTTTGACCTGTTTTACCCAACTTGCCCAACAGCTTGTGCCCGAGGAGAGGAATTCCAAACCATTTATTAGAAAATAGGTCGTTTTTAGTTATGTCTTGTTAATGGGTCAAACAAGTGACAGTGAAAATTAAGCGTTAAAGGAAGCGTGTCAAGTTTTAAAAGGCACCTGTTGCGTAACGCGGTCTTTCCAACCCTTGAATTGCTTTACTATTTTTGAAAGGTTTTAAAAAGATATATAAAGGGTGGTAACGGGTCAACATGATTTGAACTTTGATTTGTGTACAGGTGAAGGATGAGAACCGTATGACTCAAATGTTTGACGCTTGTGCAAGCTGGTGGACACAGGGCCCTAATGCTGCTTTACAGGTCAGTGTGATTTCAAATATCATTGATCCCTTTACGAATTTGATGTTAGATGTTTTTCATCAGTATTAGAGCTAGAAAATTAATACTTTAATAGAGGGTATTTAAGTTACATTTTTTCTGCTAAAGTTATATCAATATTCAAGCTCTAGCTTGAGCTAGAATCTGTATATTGATGTTAAAGTTTGAGTAATTTGTTCATAATTGTATTATGTTTTAGAAGGGTTTCTTCGTTTAGCAGTATTTTATTATTATTTATTGGTGGATGGGCTCTGCAAGATTCTCTAAATGGTGCTTACTTATTTATGTGGTTCAGACTAAGCTGGCACAGGATATGGGTTATACTGCTGCCAGATTTGGGCATGTAATGTTCCCTGAAAATGTTTATGAGCCAGCACTTGAATGTGCTGAACTTTTGCTTAAAGGTGTAGGAAAAGGTTGGTTTTTTCACTTCCATTGACAAACATGTACATGAATTTAGAGGTGGCAGATCGGATGGGTTGGGTAGCAGGTCAAAAAGGGTGGGGGTAAAAGTGGTTATTTCTTCTTACAGATCAAATGTGCTGTATTGATTTACGATCAAAGTGCACTAATAATTTTTACAAAACAATATCTATAATATTGTATTAAGCATCTCTCCAGCTTACCAACCCTACACGGTCATATCACCAAAAATAATTCACACTAACCAAACCCTCTCTATCATTTTTTTTTCTTTTTGCTACCGCCGCCACATTGCACAGGTACAACTGTACAAGGCTGGCCATTACAAAAATAACATAAATCTTTGAATAAAATGGTTTTAGGAGATTGTATGCGCTGAAACTAGACTTCATGTGACCTTCTACCTGCATGACCTCTACGATTCATTTGACTTATTTTCATTGTAGAATGCGATATTCCATAGTTTTACTCCGTTTGAAATATAACATAATCCAATTTTACCCATGTATTAGTGGATGATCCGAAACTGCTACGTCTATTGATCTTTAACACTATTAGCTACTCTTCCATTTAGAACTGGTTTTTGTACCAACTAAACCTAAGCCAATAGAGTGTCCTGTTTTCGTAGTCACAATGTTCCCAATTTTCATTTCTGTAGGATGGGCTTCCCGGGCATATTTTTCGGACAACGGATCTACAGCAATTGAAATTGCTCTCAAGATGGCATTTAGGAAATTCTTGGTTGATAATGAATTGCTTTTGGATCTTCCGCAGGATAACACTCTTGAAAATGGTATCGAGCTTAAGGTATATGTCTGTATGTTTTCAGTGTATTGGACTTTTCCATTTATGATTCCAGACTCTTATAAGTTTATATGAGAATAGGTCATACGAGCCATTATTAGCAAGGCTTATCGATAATATGCTACTTTCACTCCTCTTTAGGTTGTAGCTCTTAAAGGATCTTATCATGGAGATACATTGGGTGCTATGGATGCACAAGCCCCATCTCCCTACACTGGTTTTCTGCAGCAACCATGGTAGGTTTACTTTTTTCTCATTATAGAGTTATTTTTTTTCTCAAAATATTAAAAATTTTAAAAGTTCTTCATTTATCATTACACTTTTTTGTTCAAACAAGCAGAAGTTACATTGGCATATTGCTAATGCATTGATGCATCATATTCATAAGAGATTTTGCCATCTGTAAAATCTGTTATAATTGTAAGAAAATTCATTTCTTTTTTTTAAGCTGTGAAGTACTGGTGTGACGGATTAAAGTAATTTTTTACGTTCTGCTCACTTTATGATAACTAATTAATGCATTTTTTGTTTACAAACACGATGTGATTACAATATTCATCTATCTATATTTATAAAACAATATAGGCCTTATGCGGTTGTATATAAGTATATTATATGCTTTGAAATTTCCTTAGGGCGACTTTCAAAACAGTTTACTACTTTGACAGATACCATCTCCCTTTTGCCAAATTATGTGATTTGACCCCTTTGATATGAAAGAAAACCGGAATGAACCATTTATAAATAAGTGAGACGGTCGGTTGTACTCTTGTTTTTATATATCTGTTCAAAAGATATGATTAAATTAAACTTGCAGGTACACTGGAAGAGGCTTATTTTTGGATCCTCCATTAGTTTCTATGTGCGACGGAGTCTGGAAAATAGCCATTCCTAGAAATATATATGCCGAAGATGTGATTTTGGAAGATACATGTAAGTGAAGTACCTGTCAGTCTTTTTGTAATGTGTTTTAGTAATTTTACAATACTCACTTATTATTTTACCTTTTCAACAGCTTTTAACTCACGTGATCAAGTTTTTAATAAAAGCAGACATGGTTCAACCCTTGCTTCCATTTATTCAACATATATATCACAAGAACTGCAGTCAAGTTCTGGATCAACAAAATTTTCTTATGCCGGCGCGTTAATTATAGAACCAGGTAAGTGCATGTTTAACTATTTTTTAGTAGTGGAGGATTTCTTGTTTGCAAGTCATTATCTTATTACCATGACTTAGTTATCGAGTTTAAGTGTTCCATGTTCGTGCTACCTGCAACAAAACTAGATACCTAAAGTTAAAATAGGATTAACCATCGACCCTTTCTTTTAGCCTAAGTTGAGAGACTTTCACTCTCATTTCACGTCTGTATTTCTTTTTCTTAAATTCAATATAAACCTGAACATCTTATTAGATTAAATCACAACTTCAAAGACAAAAGCACATCCAAACACTATTTCTACTGGAGATGATTATCTGATTTTAATCTGATTATTCAATATCACATCTGACACATATATCCAGAGACCCCCTAAATCTGATAAAGTTATGACTATACTTAATCATGATGTACTTGATCTTTAATAGATTAATTCTATGCAACTTTAAAAGCTTCTATATTATGTAAACAAATATTCTGGAATAACTTTTTTGCTCATTTTTATATTCACAGTGTTACAGGGGGCTGGTGGCATGCTGATGGTTGACCCACTGTTCCAACGCATACTTGTAAAAGAATGTAAAAATAGAAAAATTCCAGTTATTTTTGATGAAGTTCTTACTGGTTTTTGGCGCTTGGGAGTAGAGGTTTGTTGATTTTACTTCACCCACATACATACAAATAGCGAAAGAAGTGGCAATCGGCCCATATATATCAAATGCTCGAATTCGTTGCATAAAGGATGCTAGGCTAAATAATGGGTCAAAGGGATCCTAAAAAAACTCAAAAGTGTTTCTAACACATATGACATCAATAATCGTTTTATTAAAGGATGATTGTTCTAATAATCTTGTATTTTCATCATATATGATACGTTATTTGCTAATTATTTATTTTAAAACATGATTAAATTTATAAATTTTTTGGGTCAACCAGCCTCAAACTAAAAATGGCCCAATTTTCGTGTTACATGATCCACATGAACAGCTGATTTTCTGCATTTACCTAATTGCACATCATTGCTACCAGAACTTTGATCTGTTTGATTTCTTTGTGAACTGAGTGAAAAATGATTATTTTTTTTTTCAGTCTGCAGCAAAGTTACTTTTATGCCAACCAGATATAGCCTGTTTTGCGAAGTTATTGACAGGTGGCATGATACCATTGGCTGTTACTTTGGCAACAAATGATGTTTTTGACTCATTTGTTGGTGATTCAAAGGTATGTAATGATCCTATCTTCCCGCATCATTGTGATTGTCGCTTTAAAAAAGCTGACTTGTACTTTTTGTGGCAGCTAAAGGCTCTTCTGCATGGACACTCGTATTCAGCGCATGCTTTGGGTTGTGCAGCTGCTTGTAATTCCATTAAATGGTTCAAGGACCCTCAAACAAACCCTAATTTAATTGCAGAACAGAATCAATTGAGAGAGGTACTTAGAAACATGATTATACTTTCTCTGTTTTCTGCCCCCCTTCTTTTCCCCCTATTTGCTACGCATATGGGTCGAATGGTTTAGAAGTCATCCTAAGTGCATTCAAATGCATCAGTACCTCTTAAATTACTTCAGAAAAAGCCAGGTTAAATTTTTTTACATATAGCCACCATTTTGCCCATTGCTAATTTCAAGAAATATCAAATAAGTGTTTGGTTGACCTGACCTGTTATAACATGTATTAATGACAATGTTTTGACCAAATCATCTAACCCATCGGCAGAACTTTAAACTGCAATTACAAATGTGTTCATTGTCAACATCAGGAAACACATTGACGTGATTATCCCGGTTCACAAAAATAGTTCTGTTAAATGCATTTTTACTTTGTTATCAAACAGGGAGGTTAAGAATGTGTTTGTATATCTGATACTCTTGCAGTTATGGGATCCAGAGCTAGTTCTGAAGATCTCATTTCATCCAGCAGTCCAGAGAGTGGTTTCATTGGGAACTCTCTTTGCGGTAGAGCTTGAAGTAGAAGACGCTGATTCCGGGTGTGTACATTTCTGCTCTTCACTTCTTTTTTTTTACATGTTGTCTATAAAGGTGGAAAAATGGATGAATGGGGTGGGTTGTGTAACAGTTCAAAAAGATTAATTTTTTAAGGTTTAGGCTGGGTTGATGGAAAGACTTTTCGTCCAAAATATTAAAACTATTATTGTTAATAATTAGTGTGCTAAATAGAAGTGCTCTTTCTTATGAAAGTCTTTATGTTTTACCAATCTTAGGTTTGAAAAATGTTTGGGTAGGTCAAATATACAAACTACTGCTCAGTGAATCAATGTGTCTAACATTTTGTATCTTTCAAATGCAAAATTCGTAATTGTAAAAAGTTTTCAGAGATTGATCAAAAGATAGGCAACTGATTCTGTGTATTAATGATTAAAGGGAATGGCAGAGAACAAATTACATGTCTGGTATCGAAAGTAGAATATGGATCACATCCCTTCTATAATGTAAAAGCTTACAGGTTGCAAGATGGTTGGGTTGTATGGGATAAGCTGATCAAAATGATTACAAAAACACTATTAGTATATCAATAACCTAATTTCGTTGCATTAACTTCGGAACTTTGAACTTGTCAAGTGGGTCAATATTGCAACTTCTATTTTCTATCCTTTTTGCTCATGTTTTGAAGGTTAAATCCTCGTATATATAGGTATGCATCACTATGTGCAACATCTTTACTTCTAAAGCTTCGGGAAGATGGTATCTACATGAGACCCTTAGGAAATGTCATCTACATGATGTGTGGGCCGTGCACATCCCCTCAAGTTTGCTTGCAAATGCTAAGAATTCTCTACACAAGACTTGATGAGTTCAGACAAGAAAAGATCCAAAAGGTGTGTGAAGTACAATCTTGATTGCCTAGTTACCAGTTTGCTTGTACTGAGAACATGGCATTTTCGAGGTTTACATTGAAACAATATGGCTAGGCGACATTGTTTTATAGTCATAGGTGCAAATGAGTAACCATATATATATATAGATAGATAGATATCAGTGTATGTACGTTTATGTGTGTACTATGTCAAACAGTTAGATTAAACTTGAAAGGCAAATGAATGGACATTAATGTCTTTACTAAGAACCAACTCTTGATCCACATCATTTAGCATTTTCATCATATTTGTGCAAGGTTGAGCACGGCGTGAGTCTATATGCCGAGTAGGGCTAAATTTTTTGTGAAAAAGAAGTAAAGAACCACAAGCTTCCTATATTAAAGAAGAAAAGAAATACGAAAAAGTTGAGAAATATGGACTTATTTGAGCAAATTCAAATCAACAATTGATGTGTATGTATGGAAACAAGGCTATACCAATTTCTAGACTATTACATGTACCTTGTGGTTTATGATATAGTTTCTAGTAAGTCTAGGATTAAACACAGGGAAAACGTTATATTAGCAATCTTAATAATATTAATATATATAAAGTGAGGATTTTATGACCGAGTTGTCACGTTTTTTTATCAATTACTTGTAAGTTGTAATCCATTTGAAAACATTAACAATAATTAAACTGGTTTAAGAATGCCATGAAATTTGAGAAAATAAATTCGTTTTTGCATTTTGGAAAATATTTGTATTACTGTAAGAATGAACATTTTGTGGAACCAAGCGTAACCGGAGCAAAAGTGTTTAGCTTAAGGTCATTAGAGTTTATAAAATAGTTCGAGACTATTATTGGTGGAAAAGAAATTGTCGATTTTTACCATTAAAAATTTACCTTCTTGGCAATATCTCATGAAAATTAAATTGTATATGTATGGAAACAAGAAGCAGAATATTGTCATACAAAATTATCACAAAACTCAGTTGATTTAAGGGTAAACAAACAAGTTTGAACTTGTTCGTGCGGACTACTTCGATTGTGAACTTGCAACTACCTTGATCCATAACGAAATGGTTTTCCCACAAATATTCTTCCGGCCCCAATTTATCTATCTCAACTAAGTAACAACCTTATATCCTTCCCAATTGTAACACCCCAATGATTTTAAGATAAATAAATTAACCCCTTTTTGTAGTTTTGACATTAAAATAATTTTCTAGTATTTCAATTTTGAATCGGGTGTTAATTTAGTTGGAACTTTAGCGGATAGAGGGTAATATACCCATAAAAATTGAGAAAAGGCGTGGCATCAAGGGAGAGATGTCAGCCATTCCATTACCTTTGAATCACCATTCCACTAGTCCTCCCATTACCTTTGAATCACCATTCCACTAGTCCTTCCATTGCCTTTTTCTATCTTTTTATCTTGATTTCCTTTCAAATCATACTTCATTTCAATTCAATTCTAGAATCATTCAACAATATCAATAATCTTTCATCATTCTTCTAAATTCAAAGATTGAAATTGAAAGTCTGTGGTGGTGGTGTGTGGATCAAATTCAAGAAGGAAAAAGGGAGGAGAACAGAAGTATGATTTTAATTCTCTTTAAATGTGTTTATCGTAATTAATCAAATCCTTCCATAGTAATAATAATAATTACTACAATTAGTTAACTAGTTAATTGGAGATTTGAGTGTGGGTATGTGTGGGTGTCGAATCACACGAAGAAAGAAAAGAGAAAGGAGCTTGATTCTAGTTGTTTAATTTCATTATAGTAGATTTCTTTTTTAAGGTAATAATTCTTCTAACCTAGTTTTGATTTTTAGCTCAAGAATTAGGGTTCATGCAACCATCCAAATTGTATTGATTTGTTAGGTTGAAAGCTTTGCACTTGTTGTGGCATTCTTGATTGTTGTTAGTCACGGAGGAGGTGAATAAATTCGCATACTCTTATATGTGCGTTGGGTCGATTACCATATGATGATGGATTCCGTGTGTGGTAATCGATTTGGCGTTAGGGCCTAATTTTGAGGCTGGGGCCTAAGAACCCCATAGTTGAGTTGAGATGAGGCCTAATAACCTCTTTGATTATTGTTTAGCGTATATGGATCCATGTATGTGTTTGTTAGCGCAAAAATGAGTATGCAAATGATGATATGATGGTATCATTGGCTACATGCGATAGTCTTTTGTGTTTTTGCCCTCCTTCGTATATATATTTGTATGCAAGTTTATTTACTAAGCATTCGCTTACCATTTTAGTTGTTTATCATTTTATAGGTGGTTCTGGAAGAAGGAACTAGCTTAGTCGATTGAAGTGTTAATATTGAAGTTGCTAGGCTTTTGAAGGTATTTTGACCATTCTTGAAAGAATGGTGTTTGTTAGAAACCTAGTTCATCCCACCTCATTTGGCTCTTGGTACACTTTGTGTCCTTTTTGTATGAATGTATTGTAAGGCCATTATTTTGGGTTTTGGAACTCCTGAATTTGTAAGTTGTAGTTGGTGTTGTGTCAAATGGGTGTTTTGACAACTTGGGTAATTTGTACATTTGACCCATTTGGTGGGCAATGTAATTGTGATTGAAGTATTGATGTTAAATCATGATGTAAAGATGTATTATACAATTTGAAGTCTTAGTTATGGTTTGAAAAGTTGGAAATGAGTTGAATGTCTCTCAGGAGATTTAAAGTGTCAAATTGTGGATTTGAAAATGAGAACTGGAGCAGCAGGTTCCCACTGCGCCGCAGTGGGGGATTTTAGTCGCGCAGGTCAGTGAATTCCCACTGCGCCGCAGTGGGGAAGCTCTGTAAAATATATATATATATATATATATATATATTTTGTGTTTTCTCTTATCAAGTCCAGTCCTTTCACCAATCAACCCCTAAACTAAATAGAAAATTATGAAAAATACCCGTAAATGTTTTTCATGCAAATAAACGGACGGTAACAAACTTCACTAAACTTTACACACAACTAAATGGATCATAAATAAACTTATAGAAACTCTCATAATGAGATTTTAACTTGTAGATTTCACACAAACTTAAATCGAAATTTACGAACAATCTTTCTACGTAAACTTCAAACGAGAGCTATAGTTAACGAAACAACTTGCTCTAACTTGCAATATACTACAAATACAGTAACTAAGTAATATAAAGTGATTTTAGGTGTTGGTGTTTTGAGAACAAAAGTTAAAACAAAGTTGAAAGCTTCAGAGTTTTTAATGATAACTTAGAAATGGATCAATGAAACTTAACGAGACTTTAGGTAATGATTTTAGCACTGATTTGGAACTGTTTTGTGATTGGAAACTGAGTATTAATGACTTTGGATACTAGTGCACACTTCTTTAAATGCGTTTCCGTTTTGTAGCCATAGAAAGCGACCGAGCCTCGTCACTATGATATTATTGTTGAGGTAGCATGTTCCTCATTAAAGATCAATAATGGTAGTCTTCAACGGCTCCACTGAGTATAGTCAAATCAAATCATGCGGAAACGACGAGAAACTTAAATTCAAAATTTTGAATCTGCACGTCCATCTAACAAGGCCATATCCCCTGTCGATGTCAACCTCTAATGAGTGTAGAGGTCCCCCTCTAACGAGTTCTGGTTCCCTCTAAAGAGGTTTTTACTATTTTGTCTTTAGTGCAACTTTGACTTTCTTATCCGTTTAAATTTTATTTTATCTAATTTTTTGAACGGCCGTTTAAATTGTTTTTGATACATTTCTTCACTAATTCTTGTTCAATCTTTATTTTTACCTACATAATACTTATGCAAATAATAATTACCCAAAATACATTTAGTTATAACCAAATGGGTATAAATATTTTTTAAAAAGACCAAGTGACGCTTAATTAAATATGTATCGTTATCAACAATCATGAAAATCTTGAAACTTCACTTCACAAATTGAAAGAAACTTTACTTCGATTAAGATCATCCAAGGTATTCAAATTACTTCCGCAGTTGGTGATGTAATATTGTTTATGAAATCGTGGTTTGTTGGCGTTTTTAAAAATAAAAGTATTAATAACAACATTCGAATTTTTTTAAAAAAAAATTTGATGGATAAACATTGAAATTTTATTGAAATTCACATAAATTTAGGTGAGATTTCTCACAAAATCCTAATTTTACCATATAATTTGTGGTAAAAAAAACCACGATCATTTCCTTCCAAAAATTCCAACAAAAATCAATTAATTAGAGAATTAGAAAGAAAAATTAAAAAGAAAGAAATGTTTAAAAAACATATTACAAAAATATATGGTCTACATAAGACAGCTACCACCACTACTACCAGTGGGTCTGATGATTCACCGCTCCTCAGCCACGCCCAAAACAACAATCATTGTTCCGACATGACGACGACCATCGCCACCCTGTCTTCTCCTTCTGTTTCTGTACCTCGTCGTTCTGTCTTCCTTGGTGTCGATGTCGGCACCGGCAGCGCTCGCGCAGGTCTCTCTATCCCCTTCTCTCTTATATAATTATAATATTTTTTTTCAGAATTGATCATTGTTAAAAAGCACCCCGGTATCATAATCACTCTATAAATGATTCTGAATCTTTGATATATACTTATGTGTGTATATATATAATATATATTTATGTGTACATATTACAGAGCTTAAAAATAAAAAAAATTCAAGTCTTTGCCTCCAAAATTAAAAAAAACTTTTGAATTGCTTTGTTGGGACATTTGTCGACTTGAATTTCTGTATATTTTTTGTTGTTTAATTTAATTTACTCATATTAACACTATGTTTTAGTGTTATTAAGTCATAGCATTAGCTAGTTTCCTCCCGAACAGGTAGTGGGACTTCCACCGCCTGTCATGCCCTCGGATTGACTGTGCTGGTGACGTGGTCAATCTTTACCGGACGATGAAGAGGCATGCCGCTGAGCCCAATCACCACTGGCGTTCAAAAAAAAAATGTCATACCATTTTGTTTGATGAAAGCCATACTTTTGAGAATCTTTTTTCTTTTCTTGTTGTATTCTTATTACAGAATCGTGCAATTTATTACGACCACTTGTCTATAATAAAGGCAAAAAAAAAAAAAAAACAAACAAAACAATCGAAGCTGTTCATATGAATGCATGGATGTTAAGTAGGATTAAAAAGTCACCATAAATTTATGTTTTGTGTATTTTTGGAAAAAAGGGAGGAGCTTTTTATTCCTTGCACTTGCAAAAGAACTCTATAACTTCCTTATGTACTTCAGTTAGTCTTTATAGCTTACTGGGTATTGCAGGCCTTTTTGATGAGGCTGGAAAACTTCTGGGTACTGCTAGCAGCCCGATACAAATTTGGAAAGAAGGCGATTGTGTTGAGGTAAGAAAAAATGGTTTCGTTGGTAGTATGTTTAATCTTTGAATATTTTGTGTACGAAATAAATATTAAGTAGAATAGATTGTACTTTACTCTCACATGTTACCCTTAATTTTTTCTGTCCACAATCATAAAAAATATAGACTGAACTTGTTGAAAATGTTACATATGAGTAATATTTGACTAGTAGTAAGTTGAACCATTCGAATATCATGTTTATGAAATAATTATTAAATAAAACACTCGTAGACTGTACTGTACATATAATTTATGTCAACAACCATTAAAAGTATTGATTATACTTGTTGGAACTGTTACATATGAGTAATCTTTGACTTTTGAGTTGTGTATATTGCAAAATGGAAATAGATAAATATATGTTCTTTTGCAAATCCAGCAATCTTCAACTGATATTTGGCTTGCGATCTGCACTGCTGTTAAAAGAGCTTTATCTCTTTCTGACGTTGCTGGCGAACAAGTAACTGGGATGGGTTTTGCAGCTACATGTTCTCTTGGTTAGCTCACATTTAACTCTAGAAGAGGCAATTCTGACCAAAAGTGTACTTATAATGCGTTCATTTTATGTTTATCTTCAGCTGGTCACACTGGTAATATTAAAAAGGATTAGCTTAGAAAGAAATGGGTTTAACTCATCTTAAGTTTCCCAAAGTGTATTTACAATGCATGAAACTGCCAAAACATTTTTAGAATTTGGTTATTGATTAATAATATATATAACTTTTAATTATATCTGACACGGTAGTAATTCTTAAAAAGGGTCAACCTAATCATACAACCTATCATATATTCATATTACCGTCCCAACCTGTGACGGAACCTACACAACCTGCCGATTTTTATCTCTCTACTAGTTAGTAGGTACTTAGGTCGGATTTTAATATATGGCTTGCTTTCGTTATGCAGTTGCTGTGGATTCCGAAGGTCAACCCGTGTCAGTATCCTGGAGTGGTGATACTAGAAGAAATGTGATAGTATGGATGGACCATAGAGCGGTAAAGCAAGCTGAGAGAATAAATTCCTGCAATTCACCTGTGTTACAGTACTGTGGTGGTTCGATTTCTCCTGAGATGCAGCCACCTAAGGTATTTGATGAGATAATGACAAATATATTCTCTCACAATGTTGAAGAAGTTACAAAGAAATATTGTTTCTCTTATATCTTATGTGCTAATTATTAGCCCACATCTAATTGTATCCTTATTTTATTCCTATAAATTGGATCAGTTAATTTTATATATTGGAGGTGGACTTTAGTGGAAACATGGAACATTTTATTTTATGTGCCCCCTCTTTGGTTTTCTAACAAATTTGGTATATTTGGTAAGCAATCTATCTCATTCATGCCTCCAGGGGATAAGAAAAGGGTGATATTAAACACATTTAGTTAGATAATCTGTTTGCACTTATGTTGTTTGAAGCAGTATGTTTGGATCCCACATTGGCCAAGTATGGATTTGGTTCCGCTTAGTTAGATAATCAGTTGTGCTTTATATGTTACGATCCCACATTGGTCAAGTATGAGATTAGTTGGTGTTTTATAAATCTAGGTGTCCTTCCTTCTTTAAGCTAGCATTTTGAAGTGAGTTCTACACCCTAGCTTATGTCTTGATCGAGCCTATTATGGATGGGTTCGTATCACTCTAATACTTAGATAAGCTAACCATTATAGTATTTTGGCAAGTTATGAGATAAAAATACTAAAGAAGCCATTTATATGTATAAAAGAGACATCTTGTGAAATAGGTAAGTTCATTCTATACGTATATAATCGTTCAGCATGCTGCATGTAAGGAACAGATGATCCAAAAGGACCAAAATTGTAATAATCAAATACATGTAGTTGCTCAACATTAAACACTCATCATCCATCCATCCATCCCTTTGCTTCTATATTGTTTTGCATCATTTTTGTTTATAATTTATATTATTATTGTTATTATAGCTATTGTGGGTGAAAGAGAATTTACAAGAATCTTGGTCAATGACGTGGAGGTGGATGGATTTGAGTGATTGGTTGTCATACAGGTAAACCGCAGATCCTTTTCAATTTGCTAATTCAATTCACCCCTCTTTTCTCATGTAGCCAAAGTATCAACATTTTAGTATCTGACTTAATTCCAAGTTAGTTGGGTATTTTTGTCTTTTGACTTTGGTAATTTGTATTATCTTGTCTTGTTACTCAAAAGCAGCTCGCATCTCTTAGGATTAGAGTAGAATGCGGAAAATTGAGAAATAAGCTAATGTGTGTATGTTTACTTTCTAAAATCAGTAGTTATTATATCAAAATTTTTTGCCGTCTGTCATTTTATGTGGGATTGTTTCTGATTTGAAGAGAATTTCTGCATCTTTATGTTCTTAATCATAATCTATAACACATTCTATTTGGTCTCCATAATCTTTATAGAGCAACAGGAGATGATACCCGCAGTATGTGCACAACAGTTTGCAAATGGACATATCTGGGTCATGCACACATGCAGCACATTGATGAGAATAGCTCCCGAGACATGGAAGCCTGTGGATGGGATGATGACTTTTGGGAAGAGATTGGTCTTCGTGACCTTGTGGATGGGCATCATTCCAAAATAGGTATGCTTGTATTTACAGTAGCGGTGGCACCTTAGAACTATTTACATACAATGGGGCGAGTGGGTAAAAATGTGCCGAAAGTCATTCCAAATGTATTATAATGCATTAGACCTCCTATGTTAATGTATCACCTTTGACTTGCATTCGTACTATGTATCCATCGCCTATTTATAATTGACGTACTTGAGAAAGGTATTTTAAGCAACCAGGTCATATTTATCTTTTTGTAAACTACATTGATTTAAAACTAGATCGTTAATTCTTTCTTTTTTGTTGTTGATCTTCTTTGTCCAAGTTCTCGATACAAAGGCTCATTTTTTGCTTTGATATCCAGGAAGAAGTGTAGCTTTCCCTGGTCATTCCCTCGGCAACGGTCTGAGCTCTGATGCTGCAAAGGCAAGAAATTTTTAAATGGAGAACTCACATTGGTTTCAAGTGGCGTTCCATTGAGGTTCATAAATTAAGCAAACAAAATCTTGTAGTTGGGAGATTATGAACATTATTTTCCTGACTTCTTTGGAATATGATAATGATTATAGATGCTTTTCCACTCAGAAACGTCAGAAAATAGGTTAAGGTCACATCAAACACACGTTGAATATGATCACAACTTTTGTTTATTTCAGTTTTAATCCATCTTTTTTTCAAGTAATACAATATAAGAGGATTTATGCACCAGAAAAAACACCTGGCCACCTTTTGACCCGTCTCCTCTCTAAGATATTATCGTTTTGAACTTCATGTGCTGGACTTACTAGAGATGAAAATTATCCAAACAGACTATTCATGTTACATGGGTTCGAGTTGCTACCACTATAGTTATGCTCATCAGTAGACTTAATTTTCAGGAATTGGGTCTTCCTACAGGAACCCCAGTAGGAACATCGCTGATTGATGCTCATGCTGGTGGCGTTGGAGTGATGGAAAGTGTGCCCGACTCTAAAACTAATGGTTATTCTTCAGTTTACCTTGTTTCTTTCTCATACAATCTATTAACATATAAATTGGATGACTGTCAACTTGTTTAAGATGAATGTTAACATTTGACCCATTTAAGAGAAAACACATTCCCTATTCAAAACAAAAAAAGAAAGATAAAGTGCATCTCCAATTACCTATTCATAAGTAAATGAGGCAATGTTGTCACCTTTGAATTTTTTTATTGACGAGTCTTGATTAGTATGTTACTTGCCAGAATCTGATGATGATGATGATGCTATATGCCGGCGTATGGTGCTGGTATGTGGAACATCCACCTGTCATATGGCTGTTTCAAGGAGCAAGTTGTTTATCCCAGGTGTTTGGGGACCATTTTGGTCAGGTATACCATTGGCCTGTGACAAGAGAGTTCATTATATAGTTTTTTTTATTGTTTCCCCTATCAATGTTCATTTTAATATTGACCATCATTCCACCTGCTTTTAGCACAGTGGAATTATTTTAATATCTTGTCTCATACTTTTTTTATGCATGTAGCGATGGTTCCTGAGTATTGGCTAACTGAAGGAGGCCAAAGTGCTACTGGTGCACTATTAGACTATATAGTTGATAATCATGCTGCGTCTTCACATCTGGCGAACCGTGCTGCTTCCCAGAGTAAGAGTTGATTGAGTATATTGAAACTGTCATATTAACTGCATATTCTAGTGACACATTAGGCAGCATAAAAATGATGACTGAAAAAAATGATATGAAGAAGAAATGTAGGCTTTCTGGTGAGTGCTTTTCAACTTATAAAAATGAAAAGGTACAAGCAATGTGTAAATATTTTTTAAAAATTGGTGAATCATATTGCTCATATAAATGGGTCAACTGTAATTTGAAAGGGTTGGAGTATCTGTCTTAATTATCTTATGGTTCTTTTTATTTTTATTTTTTAGAAAAGCTACTAAATGCTTACGTGGTCCTAAATTCATGTAAACATTCCAGATATTTCTCTGTTTCAAATGTTGAACGACCTACTAGCACAAATGATGCGTGACATGGATTCTCCATTTATTGCTGCTTTAACGGCTGATCTACATATCCTTCCTGATTTCCACGGTAACAGGTAAATGTGGTAATGAAGTGTATTTTTAGAGGTGGCAAAATGGACGGAGCAGGAGGGTTAGATAGTTGGTCAAATAGATCAGGATTGGTTTCGGCTGTCGCCTGACCAGAACACTTCCTGTGCAAAATATAAAGCATATCAAATTTATGAGTTTTCCTTAAGGAATTACGTTACATTATTTTCAAATTTGGGTTGAGCAGAATAGAGCACTTTCTGCACTGGTTTATATATTTTATTCTTTATCCTGATTGTCATATGAATGGATAAATTATTTCTATATTTGCTCAAAATGATGTAGGAGGTAAAACATTACCCTTATAAATGAGTTGGAATTGATATTTCTTTCGTCAGCCAAAGTAGCTAAGTTAAAATATTTTGTTCCAGATCTCCTATTGCTGACCCAAATGCAAAAGGAATGATTTGCGGTTTAAATCTTGATACAAGTGAAAGACAGTTGGCTCTTCAATACTATGCTACTGTACAGGGCCTTGCATATGGTACACGTCATATCATAGAGCATTGCAATGAGCACGGACACAAAGTAAGAGTTATTTCAGTGTCAGTATGAGTTGATATCTATATTAGATGATATTAGAGATGGCAATTATGGTCTATTTTTTTTTCCAAATATGTCGATGTGGATTATGCTCCCTTTCTAACGGGTCAAATTTAGATCCGTTGGAAACGGGGCTGTTGGGTTAGACGGGTAAAAATTCAAAACAGCCCACACAGGAAATGTTTTGGTCTGATGAATTTCACTGTTTTCAAACCATAATACCATACTAAAATTGCTTATTTTGACAAACTTTACCCATTTAATATAAAAGCATGCCTCTGATTAACCAATTGGCAACTAAATGGGTTGAAATAGCCACCTCTACCATGGGCACACAGTATAAGTGGGATTAATGTGGCTCACTCCAAAGGAACACATTAGTTTGTGTTAGTTTCTGTTTTCGAAAGTCATGTTACATTCATCCTTGTTCATGGGTGGTATGTTTATAGTATCTAGTATTTGCGTATGAGTTTATTTCTTGCTTATGGGTGGTATGTTTTTTAGAAAACACAGACGTTTAAAGTTGGTACATTTGCACATATTAAATTTACAACTGCAAATCTCAAAAAATAGGTAATATGATTCCATGTGTTCCTAGTTAGGAGAATGTAAAATAATATTGAACAAGGTATTATAAGTTAAATTTTCAAGCATAAAAAGGTAATATAATTACAAAAGTTTTAGAAAATGCACTTCTTTATTACATGACTATAATTGCAACATAGAGTGGAACAAAGTTGACAGGTCAAATATCTCCTTGCACACTCTTACCCTTCATTTTTTTTGTGTAATCAGATTGATACACTGCTAGCTTCTGGTGGACTTTCAAAGAATGCGTTGTTCATTCAAGAACATGCCGATATCGTTGGTCTCTCTCTCTCTCTCTCTCCCTCCCTCTCCCTCTCCCTCCCCAAATAAGGGTTTTTCTTTATAATCAACTGGTTAGATGCTAAGGTTATAAATATTAGCTAAAAGTGGAAATAGGTCAAAGGTGTCGAAAATCTCCCAAAATGTTCTCAAATCTCAGATACTTCAAACCTTTTATATTATTACCTACAAGTGGAGATAGGTCAAAGGAGTCGAAAATCTCCCAAAATGTTCTCAAATACTTCAAACCTTTTAAGTTATCACAATAGATAACCAGATTATGGTTGTAAAAAGTGGTTTTATAATCATATTTGATTCATGAATTATCCACAAAAATAAGTAATTAGGCAAAAAAAAATAAAAAAAAAATAGAAGGGCTGGGCCTACGCTCACTTGCGCGAGAATCTCCGGCATTTTGGTCAGCGGCTAAAATAATGATGGATTGGCCTAATCCGATCCATAAGAAAAGAATTGAACAAGTTGTGACATGTTACTTGACTTGCCCAGCTATTTTGCCAACTCTAGTAACCAGGAAATCAAAGTTGAAGCTCAAAGCATATGTCTGTATCAAGTCATGTTTTGTCGTTTCTGCTTTTTATGAAGTTAAGGTCCTTTACGGGTATCCTTTTACAATGAAGACGTTCTCACTTTTTGTATTTTTACTTGGTAAACGATCAAACTTTGTTGGGGATCCTGCACTTGGATTTCCGGAATATGTGTACTCTGTCAGCAGAGGTGGCAAACTTGATCATTGATGAAGGGTGTCGATTTGTGTTTTATATTTTCTTAACAGGTCAAAAGGGCAGACATGGAAAACTTAATTGAATGAAAGAAGGGAAAATGGGTGAAAGTTGCCCAAGGTGTATTAAAAAGATCATTAACATAATATTTATCGTTTTGTTATGATACTGATGTGTATGCAGGTGTGCCAACTCTACATAACCCATTTCCGTTTGTACTAAAAGTTTACCATTTCTGACCTTTCATTTAACTCATCCAATCAACCCATTTTTCCATATCTACCTGTCATTGACAAGTTTCAATCTAATTTGTATAGCCTAGGTTTTACACTATGGTGCATTGCCATATTATACATGGGCGGCTCAATGGGTCAAACAGGTTGAAGGTCTTTCAAAGTGTATACAAATGCATAGAACTATCTAAATAACTTTATTAAAAGTGGTTGCATAAGTTTTCTCTGTCTGCAGATTAACAATATGTGAATGTCAAATTAGAAAAGAAAGTGTGGATCAGTTTGATCAGATCCAGTTTGCCACACATAAAATTTACCAGTAACCCGACTGTCCATTTTGCTACATGGAATAAATATTTTTTCATTAGTAAGCATATTAACAAGTTTAAGGTTATTTCCATGTGTTATACAGGTTGCCCGATAATTCTTCCACGGGAAAGTGAGTCGGTGCTATTAGGTGCTGCTATTCTTGGTGCTGTTGCTGCAAAGAAATATTCTGGGCTCAGAGGGGCCATGAAGGCACTTAATGCAGCTGGCCAGGTATGAATTTTGCTATGCACATTGTTAAGACTTTGCTTATGCTGTTCTTGATTCTTTATAACTTGGTGTACGTATGCCATAGCTACAAAAGTAAATGGAATATTTAATTTTTTAGTACACCTCTTGTCTGGAACGCATTTCTTATTAAAACTAGGTCGTTGGCCGTGCTCCACCTAAATCCTTAACATGTATATCATTGGTGGCAAAATGCGTGCTCTGGGTGGGTCTGGTTATCTGATAAGTAGGCAAGCACTTTCATGTCCATCTTATAGAAAGTTTTGTAAACATTTGACGAGTCAACTTGGAAATCCAAAAAAAAGTAATTTGATGAGTCAGGTATGTTTCCAAAAGCTATATAATTTACAGATTGTACTGATTTTCTTAATAAACAATTTATAAAGTTTTATGCATTAACAAAATACTCTTTTGACACCATTGACCATTTAGATTATTAATAATTAATGCATTAATTAGAATTACAAAACTACTATTATTTTTAAATTAATCTAAATCTTTGAATAGTTTTTCTGAAGGTTTTATCTTTAATATTAACTTTTGGTGATGTTAAACCGATTTCACCGATTACCCTTGTAACAAATTTTCTCGCTTCACCTGTTTGTAATTAAGTACAATTGGGTTAAAGTGCCACCTCTGGTGGCTCCCCTGCCCATTTTGCCATTTGTAATTGGAAGGTTATATGTATTGTGGGGCAAAACAAGAAGTTTGGAAAAGATAAAACTGAGTTTATCTAACCATCTCTTTTATATTTACAGGTCATTCATCCATCGGAAGACCCGAGAGTGAAGAAGTACCATGATGCCAAATACCGGATATTCAAGCAGCTTTACGAACAACAGCTCTCCCAACGTTCAATCATGGCTGAAGCGTTGTCCTAGATTTTCAAATCACCAATCCTAGTATATTTGTTAATGGGCTGTCTGACCAAGTTCCAAATCTGCAAACTGATTTTTTTTTTCTTCGTATATAATTTCAATTACAATTTCTCATACTCTGTCACAATTAGATTTACTTTATATTTGTAAAGTAAGTCAGCGTGTCTTTTGTAGCAACTTTGCATATGCATAGAACTCCCATAGAAATGAATTGTTATGGAACTATCTTGTGTCTAAAATTCTCATGAAATAATATCAATTTCCATTTTTTAAAAATATTTATAGATTATAGGAGTTAATTTGATTTTAAGATCGTATAATGCTTGTTTCTTTTCTCATTTTTTCAAGCATTGAACTAATATCTACAAGTTGCAGCCTTGCTTCCAAGATCAAACTTGCAATCATCTGCTTATATATTATCGCAACATTAATTCATAAAGTTTATGCTCAACGAAAAGAATACTATTGTTATCATCAAATGTCTTTCATGAAAATTCCATTCATTTAAAGAAAAGGCATGAAATAGGCATGGAATGGACATATTTCACGAAAAATTTCTTGTAGTATTTCAATTTTGTTTTGTCAAAAGAGTTTTGAGCCAAAAAAATTTGTGAAACAAGGGGATCCGGCAATGCCACTGCCGGACTCGCAAATCTAAAGCGAAGCCGGTAGTGGCAATACCGGTGTCAACATCCAAGAACGAAACCGGTGGTGCCAATACCGGTCTCGCTGAGTCCGTCCTCGGGAACACCAGTTTCGCTTGTGTCACAGTTGAGGAACAGGGTAGCAGGTGGTTGGAGTTGACAAGGCACAGACTTTCAATTATTTTCGTCGTGTATATATATATATATCTCAAAGGGTATGTGTTACTTTAAATAAAATCCACATCTAAATTTATATACAAGTCGAGTTATCATTTTTCTAAAATAGATAATGGATTCTTCGTCGTCATCTGATACTTCATCACCTCGTATGTTAACATTTCATGCATTGAAAGCGCAATGTAAAGAGGATATAGAAGACAAGTATGAACTTTTCTACAAAATTAATGATTGTAAGCTTCTTATGGAACAAAGAAAACTGGAACATCAGAAGAAAATCAAAGAAATAAGGAAAAGGGGTAACAAAATCATTATAAGTGAAGAAATGCATAGCGATTATCTTGAAACGACGTTACCAGGTTTTGAAGAAATAACTTCTGAACTTGAGAAACTGCTAAAGTTGATTGACAGAAAAATCAACTTGGCGACATATTATAAATTGCAAGCTAAAGACGGTTTCAGTTAATATCGTATAATAAAGTGTATGATTTTTTTACTTTTTTCATGTAACTTTTTGATTGGTTAATGTAATGTTGATTTAATATGTATTATTTTCATATTAATTTTTGATCCATTATTATGTATTATCTAAGAAAACATAATATTTAACTTTATTGACAAACATATATTTATTAATCAAAACATACAAGATAATACAAAATAGAATCTATCTAAGGCCACCCGTTCCACATCTTCGTGGTCTGCGAGTTCTTCGTGGACGTACATTTTCTTCTCCTTGTTATTCTTCTTGTTCTTCTTGTTGTTCTTCGTCATTTCCTAGATTTGTAATTGGGTTTTGAGAAGAACTTGGAATGTCGAAAGCTTGCATTAGATAAGGAGAGTAGTTTCGTGGCGGTGGACCAGAAAACTGGTAATCTTGTACATTGAAGAGATTGTCAAATAAATTAATCGGAGTAAAAAAACCCGGGTTCTGAGGGATATGCTGGGTGCCAGAACTTGAGGCACCGCCCCATGAGGGATATGTTGGTGCCAGCCTAAACACAGATTGGCCACCAAAACTCCCCTGGAAATTACTAGAAGGACCAGCAGCAGCCCATGAATTACCTTGGAAATTTTGGGCGGGGGGAGGCATTTGAAAATTTTGGGAGGGGGGAGGCATTTGAAAATTCCATGAGGGGGGGCGGCATTTGAAAATTTTGCTTCTCAGGAAAGTTGAAATTTTGTGAACTATAATTCATACGTTCATTCTGACGACTGTTTGTAAATACCTCCCTCAGTATTGTCCTGAAATCCGCAAACATCTGGTTGTAATCCGGATTGGCCTCTTGTAAAAGACGAGCTCGCTCGTCAACCTCTAACAATCCCTCTGCCTGTGCAACATAAAATATTTACATATAGCTTTTAATTTACATAAAATATTAACATATAGCTATACTTACATATAGCTGTTGATTAACCCCCAGGTAGGGTATTCGCCTTCACGTTGGGGCTGACCTGGTTTACCAATGATCAACACGGTACGGTCCTGATACCACCGCATATAGCCCCCCTCAGTGGTGGACCCCTCATCTCCTAGGTGGAGCCGTTGATGTCGGTTGTCCCATTCGTCGACATACCTACTATTTCTTTCACCCTAGTCAACCGTAGGTTTTCTTCCCTTTAAGAGTCTACGAAGGTCAAGCCACTGTCTTGCTTCCAACAAACCAACTTCATTTGGAATGGTTTGTATTATTCCAAACTGTCTAGCAACTCTCTGTGCTGGGTGTGGTTCCACCTCCTCCCAATGTATCAACGCGCCAATGTATGGCCATATGTGTTGACCATCCGTACAATATGGAGGTAGTAAGTGGAGGAAGGTGGAATACGGGGTCCACGAAAACTGTATTGTAAAAATATAAACGAATTGTAAATTTAAAATAACTTAAAAGTATTTAAAACATAGAAATTAATATATATTACCTGTTGGTTTGTTAACGCGTTAAAAAATGACCGGTAGGCACTTAGTACATGAGGAGGTGTATGAACATGGGAGAACTTTCCATGCCATCTATTTGCTAAACACTCGCTATAATTATATGGCGGTGTTTCTTTAAAAGGGGTGACGCGTAGGGCAATCCCTGACATTCTTTTCCACGCCCAATACTGCAACAACAACAACAACCCATCAATTCCCTTTGTATCTGGCTTTGTAGCCTTAGAAAGATTCCTGTACAAACAAGCAAGAGTTGCAGAACCCCAACTCTTACGACCTTCATAGCCAGGTCGTCTACGTATTGTAAATAATTCAAACTTATATCAAAGGTGTTTGAATCATGAACAGCTCCGAACCACAGAGGGCTAGAATAATCATTCTAGCATTTTGCAGGCACAATTCATCGTTATTTTCATCAAATGGCTTGGCTATGCGTTTTGCTAACGTCTCCAATCTGATTTTACCGTTGCTCAAATTATCTGCATAATCTTCATCATTAGGGAAAAACCCCAAATAATCCATACACATCTCATTCCAGAAGTCAATATTTCTGGGCTCCGTAGCCCACTCACCAGTCACAGCTGGTCCATCTATGGGTAAATCCCACATCACCTGCACATCTTGCAGGGTAACGGTTGCTTCACTAATTGGCAAATGAAACGTGTTTGTATCGGGCCGCCATCTTTCAACCAACGCGATAATGAGAGGATGATCGATTTTGTGGACCACTGCCATCAATACACCCTCAAACCCAACATTTCTGATATGGGTCATGACCTTCTCACATATTGTTTTCGCTGTCTTCATCTTTGCAAGTTGTAGCATGATTCCTCCGTCACCTTTTCTACATCTTGGCTCCCTCACTTGGCGTTCATGGAAAATATTGTATGCACGATGGGTATCTTTAGTTTGTCGCCACAACAATTCAGGATTTTTTGGTACACAGGTAACGTTAAGAGATGCCATTTCGTATTGAAAATATAAGGTTTTTGATGAATGAAAATGTTTTTGCTTTTTGAAAATAATGTGTGTTTTGTGTTGTATGTGACTATCTTTTAGAAATGCATGTATATATGGTTTATTAAAGTCTTGCATGTGACTATTAAAGCCTGCAAAGTTTGGAAGTGACTATGCAAAGTTTGGAAGTGAGTAGTCATTCATTCTGCACCCTCTGCCTCCCTCTGCGCATGCCACAGCGAGATCGGTATTGGCATCACCGATCTCGGTCTTGGATGTTGACACCGGTATTGCCACTACCGGCTTCGCTTTAGATTTGCGAGTCTGGCAGTGGCATTGCCGGATCCCCTTGTTTCATAAATTTTTTTGGCTCAAAACTCTTTTGACAAAACAAAATTGAAATACTACTACTTCAAGAAATTTTTCCATATTTCACACTCAATTTAAAATTTTCAACATGTGAAGTACAATGGTCATAAAACAAATTTTGAATAAATATAATATTTTATGCTTTAAGAGGGATTCATATGAAATTAACTATTACTTTTGAATGACACACAAGTCTTTATTATTTGTCAAATTTTATTAAAAATATTTGTTAAAGTCAACCCAACCATTTTGGCCCTAGATATTATATGTTTTTTCGCCTTTTACCGGTCTACCATTTGGCTATCATGTTGCGTTGATACTTGTTCCTTCACATTTTCACTTGAAACAAATGTGGAATTGAAGTATTTCAAGTCATGGAGTTAGGAGTAAGCACACATTATATAATCATGATATTACAGTTTGTTTTAGTTTTTACTCAAGCCACTCGAAAAAAATAAGAAATCTAACTAATGATGTGTGACATTTTCGGTACTAATAATCGGCTTTCCCATACTGAACCAGTACCAAATTGCTCGGTGCCAAAACCGATTTAACCAAATCTCTAAAACCGATACCGAATCTCTATTGGTGCCGATTTTTTATACCGGTACCGGTTTAGTTTCGATATTTGGTAACCTTGCCCATCCCTACATAAGTTAAAATTACTCAAGAACTGCTTACACATTGATGGCAAACAACTAAACATACCTTAAAAATTGAAAAAATATATTAGGAAATTAATCAACTTCCAGTCAATAATAACAAAGAGCTTACAAGCACCTCCTTGATTTGACTTTGAGAAAATTCTGTTGCTGACCTGCAGAAGAAGAAGAAGGAGGGAGGGATGAAGTGTAATCAGACAACACTTTTATTAGGCGGCGGCTGCTCTAATTTCATCATCAAACGATTCAGAGGTAATTCCATCACCGAACCAACCCTTTCTTCCGCCACTTTTCCATATACCAAAAAGTTAACAAATTGGAAGATGCCCTCCACCTGTTTGATGAAATGTCACACAGAAAACCTCTTCCTTCTGTTATTTATTTCAATCAATTATTGAATTCCGTCACCAAAATGAAACATTTTTCACATTCCATTCGTGTCTTTAAACAAATGTGTTCCCTTGGTCTCCCTGTTGATGTCTACACCATGAGTACTACCATCAAGTGTTGTTGTCAGTTGCGTCGAACCCAAGACGCTTTCGCACTTTTAGGCCTAAGTTTTAGACGATGTATTGTACCAAATGTGTATACTTTTAGTACACTCTTAGACGGGCTCGTCTTAGAAGATAGGATTCTTGACGCGGAGATGTTGTTCAAGAAACTCATTAAACATAAACTATGTGAGCCTAATGTTGTTATGTATAACACAATGATTAAAGGCGTTTGCAAGTTCGGTAATAATGTTACTGCCACGTCTTTGCTCAGGCTCATGGATCGAAACGGTTGCAGACCTGATGTTGTTTCGTATAATACTATTATTGATAGTTTTTGTAAGGATCAAATGGTTGATGATGCCTTTAAGCTATACAAAGAGATGGTCTTTCAAAAAGGCATCCCACCGAATGTGGTCACATATACCACTTTGATTTCCGGTCTATGTAAATTAAGTCAGTGGGATGAGGTGTATAAGATACTGAAAGAAATGGAGGAATATAGGATCTCTCCAGATGTTCATACCTACACTATATTAGTTGATGCATTATGCAAAGAAGGTAAGGCGAAAGAAGCCGAGGATGTTATCAAAATCATGGTTGACAAAGGTAAGGAGCCGGACATAGTGACTTACAACTCACTTATCGATGGTACTGTTTGCGAGGTGAGATGACCAAAGCAAAGACTGTATTTGATGCCTTGGTATTTAAAGGTATCTTCCCAGATGTTGTTGCTTACAACAGTTTGTTAAATGGGTATTGCAAGAAGTCTATGATAGATGAGGCATTGCATATGTTTAGTGAAATGACAAGAAAGGCTCTGAAACCCAATGTAGTTACTCACAGCACCATGATACAAGGGTTATTTAGGGTTGGACGTTGTGGAGATGCACGCAAACTCTTTGATGAGATGCGAGCACAAGGCCAAACTCCAAATGAATTGACTTACGGAATAGTACTAGAGGGTCTCTGCAACAACCATCTATTAGAAGATGCAATCTCTTTGTTCAATTTAGTGAGTAATAGCAAGCTAAATTCCGATATTGTTGTTTACAGTATCCTTATTGATGGTGCAAGCAAATGCGGGAAGCATGAGATTGCAAGAAATCTTTTTCATGACTTGGCAGTGAAAGGTTTGCAACCTAATGTTTGGACATATAATGTCATGATCAGTGGCTTATGTCGCGAAGGCGTATTGGAAGATGCAAAGCAGTTGTTTCATAAAATGGACGGGAGTGGTTGCCCACCAGATAATGTTACCTACGGTCTTCTTCTCCAAGGATATCTAAAGAATAAGCACTATCATGATGTCGAAATGCTTTTGCATGAAATGGTTGAAAAAGGTTTCTCACTGGATGCTTCGACTATGTCACTGTTAATTGATCAGATTGCCATTGGATCTTTCCAAAACACTCTGCTTAAGTTGATAGGTAAACTAGTGCCAAAAGAATTGCTGGAGACTCCTAGTTTTTTTGGCTAGCTCAGTAGTTTGACGGAGAATATGAAAAGGTGTTTGAGGAGCTCGAGTTTTTGTGTAGATCAGAAGTGGCGGTTTGGTGTTGACAGCCAAGATGTACCACCAACGTTCAAAATAAAGCCTAATAGAAGTCTACTCAGTGGTGAGTATACTTAAAAGTTTACCAGCACGATCCTCTCTTACATATGCATTCTTTATAAGAC
Organism: Erigeron canadensis; assembly: GCF_010389155.1. NCBI lineage: Eukaryota > Viridiplantae > Streptophyta > Magnoliopsida > Asterales > Asteraceae > Erigeron > Erigeron canadensis. The sequence continues at coordinate 5,992,181 of NC_057765.1, read as the reverse complement.
AACTATATATTTATGTGTACAAAACTAAATTGTTCGGGAATTATTAATTATCCCCACACTAGATGCATGAGTGCTCATGCTTAAAAACTGCTAATTAAGCTAAAGACTTTAGAAAACACACTTTTAAGGCCTCAAACTTATTATACACTCTATACAAAAAAGACAAACACACACACATTTAAATATATATATATATATATATATAGGGTAACACTCCGGTGAGAACACTTTTAAAATAAGAACGGTGAGAACACTCAAAAACATCATTTTGATGCATTAAAAGTCCATAAAACTAACATAGTGCATAACTAATTATCATTATTTAAGTGTTTAACAGCACATTGATCATTCAAAATCGAAAGAATCACGTTTTTTGTTTTGTGCATCCATCTTGGATGCATATTATCAAAATGACGCATCCAACAAAAAACGTGATTTTTTTTTATTTTGACGGAACCATGTGTTGTTAAACACTTAAATAATGATAATTAGTTATGCACTATGTCAGTTTTATGGACTTTTAATGCATCAAAATGTAGTTTTTAAGTGTTCTCATTTTAAGTTGGTTCTCATTTGATTGTCACCCTATATAGGGTAACACTCCGGTGAGAACACTTTAAAATAAGAACGGTGAGAACACTCAAAAACATCATTTTGATGCATTAAAAATCCATAAAACTAACATAGTGCATAACTAATTATCATTATTTAAGTGTTTAACAACACATTGATCATTCAAATTCGAAAGAATCACGTTTTTTGTTTTGTGCGTCCATCTTGGATGCATATTATCAAAATGATGCATCCAACAAAAAACGTGATTTTTTTTGATTTTGACGGAACCATGTGTTGTTAAACACTTAAATAATGATAATTAGTTATGCACTATGTCAGTTTTATGGACTTTTAATGCATCAAAATGTAGTTTTTAAGTGTTCTCATTTGTTCTCATTTTAAGTTGGTTCTCATTTGATTGTCACCCTATGGTAACACTCCGGTGAGAACACTTTTACATCATATCGATATGTCATGTTTTTAGACCTGCAAGCTAGCTCATTTACATGTGGAAAACATCAAATAATTAACAAGGAATTTGACATTTCAATATTAGTGAATTATACATGAATGTTACATGGATTCATGCATTAATCGAAAAGGCTGATTTTAAAACTTCAGGTCCAATAAAAGCTTGAGATGCCCTTATAGATAGCACTTTAGAGGGAGCTGAGGTATTTCTATATAAATAAAGTGGTTATCTAACAAGATTTTTTCCCGGTAATTACACGTGTGAAGGGAGTAATGAAGAGTATATGGAGTTTTGTGTTCCATTGTATGAAGCAGCAATTACCGGTGATTGGGAAGCTGCAAAGCTCATCCTTGACAAACGTCTGCAGGTGGTACAATTTGTTATCACTCCATATGGTAATATAACACTTCATCTGCAGTATTAAGTGAGGCTACCAAGCAGAGTGAAAGTTTTGTGGAAAATCTATTAATAATGATGGAAGTTGAGGGCTTGGAAATTCAGAATGACGATGGCGAGTTGTGGCTTTCATGGTTGCAGCTGCAAAAGGACATGTTCATATGTTTGAGGTAATATTGAATAAGCACAAAGAGATATTGAGCATACTCCCTGATGAAACGTTGGGCACACTCAATTCAAGTGCTTTAGGTGGAAATCATGGCATGACGTTGCATTTCTATAATGTTCTTGAGAAGACGCCCCTTTTGGTTTTGGGGAGAGGTTAACTGGTGTTTGTTTTTCATCAATTGCGTTCAAGGTGATTTATTTGGTACGGAAATTTTCCATATATACTAAGACAATTTACTCCTAATTTTATTGATTCAAGAAATCAAACCTAGATACATATGACTATATGAGTAGCATATTTTTTAATATCGAACTTTAACTCTCGTTGCATTAGAAAGCATGTTCTAATCTAGTTTTGGGGCGGGGGGGCGGGGCAGAGAGGGGTGTAGGGGAAGATACTTAACTATGATGTTACATTGTACACTAAAAGTTAATTATGTCGTGTAGGAGATAGAGAAGATGGTGGTGCCTTCATTCAGAAATTCAATGAACGATGATGGTGAAACACCCTTAAGATATTCTCAGAGAATAACAAAGAGAGTTTTCAAAGGCTTGAAATTGACAAAAGATTGCATGGTGGTTGCCACCCTTATAATCACTGTGGCCTTTGCAGTTGCTTACACAGTTCCTGGTGGCTACAACCAAGAGACTGGAATTCCTATCTTTCATCATGACCCTAGTTTCTTGGTTTTCATAATAGCAGATGCATTTTCCTTATTTACTTCATCAACTTCACTCCTGGTGTTCTTGTCTATCCTCACATCTCCTCATGGTCAACGTGATTTCTTGTACGCAATGCCTAGAAAACTAATGATAGGTCTAGTCACACTATTTATGTCTGTAGTGGGCATGATGGTCCGCCAGCTTCTTTGTGCTTTATGAAAACACATACAAATGGCTACCGATTGTCATCAGTGTATTTGCAGCTACACCGGTCACCATATTTGCTGCATTACAATATCCTTTTGTGATGGATATGTATCGTTCCATGTTTGATTCTAGGTATCTTTTTAATACTGGGAGACGTGTAATTTACATCAAAAACAATAGGTTGTAAATGTTCAATCTTCGACTGTTACACAAGTGAAGTAATTGTTTGAAGGGTGTTGGTGTATCGGCTTGGTTCATGTGTATCCTGTTTCTAATAAACATTAATTAATCCATATATATGATGTTGTTGCTATCAGCTGTAGTTTACCAATTATAAGGCATACACACATTGCACGATCTTTATTTTAAATTGGTTGTTTGTATATCTTCGCATACACACTTGCAGTTGCTTTCACAGTTCCTGGTGGCTACAACTAAGAGACCGGGATCCCTATTTTCCATCATAACACTAGTTTCTTGATGTTCATAATAGCAGATGCATTTTCCTTATTTACTTCATCAACTTCACTCCTGGTGTTCTTGTCTATCCTCACATCTCCTCATTGACCAAAGTGATTTCTTGTACACGATGCCTGGAAAGCTGATGATAGGTCTAGTGACACTATTTATGTCTGTAGTGGCCATGATGGTCACCTTTGCTGCCAGCTTCTTTGTGCTTTATAAAAATACTTTTAAATGGCTACCAGTCCTTATCAGTGTATTTGCAGCTACACTGGTCATCATATTTGCTGCATAACCTGCATTACAGTATCCTTTTGATATGGATATGTATCGTTCCATGACTCCATGTTTAATTCTAGGTATCTGTTTAATACTGGGAGACGTGTACTGTTTAATAAAGATTCAATCTTCTGCTAGACAAGTAAAGTAATTGTTTGAAGGGTGTTGGTATATTCACTTGGATTATGATCTGTTTAATAAAGATCAATCCATATTTACGATTCTGGTTCTATCAGCAGTAGTTTAGCAATCCTAAGGTGTGCACATTGCTCGATCTATATTTTAACTTGGCTTTTATATCTTTGCATCCCTTTTTCAGAGTCTTCATTAGTAAAATTTGCTTTGCTGTGCTAAAAAAAAAAAGCTAGGCTACATATCAGCAGTATTTTATTTTTTTGCAATGCACTTAGCTGGCAAGTGGCAATGTACTCGCTTCCCATACACGACCAGTTAGGATAGTAGTACTGGATGGACGTCATTCCAAAACAGGTATGCCTGTAGATACAGTAGTGGTGGCACCTTTTAACCAGTATATATACAATGAGGCGATTGGGTAAAAATGTGCTGAAAGTCATCCAAAATGTATTATAATGCATTAGACCATCTATATTGCTTTATTGGGAAAAGTTCAAGTGTTAGTGTGAAATTGTGAAATTATTTTAACAGATAGGTTGAACACGGTCCCTTTTACTCATAAGTACCACTTTTAACTACCATTGGTACTATGTCTCCATCACCTACTTCATATTTGATGTACTTGAGAAACGTAACGTATTTCAAGCAACCAAGTAGTAATATCTATCTGCTTGTAAATTGCATTGAGTAAAAAGCTAGACTGTTAATTCTTTCTTTTTTTTTGTTATTGATCTTCTTTGTCCAATTTCTCAATTGAAAGCCTCATTTTTTGCTATAATTTGAAGGAAGAAGTGTAGCTTTTGCTGTCCATTCCCTCAGAAACGGTTGGAGCCCTGATGCTGCGAAGGCAATAAGTTTTTCAATGTAGAATTCACATTGATCTCAAGTGGAATTCCATTAAGGTTCATTAATTATCCCAAACGTTTAGGGACCATATTGGTCAGCTACACATTTGGCCCATGACAGGAGAGTTCCTTATACATAGTTTTCACATTATTGCTCGTGTAACTATGTGTTTAAAAGTTGGTAAATCATAATGCTCATGTATCGGACCAGTGTAATTTGAAACGGTGGGAGTACGTATTTTATTTTTCTTTTAGAACAGCTAGTTAACAGAATATTTTTCTGTTTCAAATGTTGAACGACTTGCTAGCACAAATGATTCGTGAGTTGGATACTCTATTTATTGCTGCTTTAACGGCTGATCTACACATCGTTCTTGATTTACAGGGTTTCAAGTAAAGGCGGTGATAAGATGTATCTCTAGAGGTGGCAACATGGATGGGTCAGGAGGCTTGGATAATTGGTCAAATGATTAAATATATTTGTTAATCGGCCGTCTTTGACCAAGTTGCAAATCTGCAAATTGAATTTTTTTCATCGTGAACAATTTCAATTACACTTTTTCATACTCATAGTTTCACAGTTAGTTTTACATTATATTTGTAAAGTAAATTGCGTTTGTAAAGTAAATTGCGTTTCTTTTGTAACAATTTGAATGCATATGCATAGAACTGCCCTAGAAAGGATTAAGGGAGTTCCCATCCCACTCGGTGTTCCTTTTCCATTTGCTTCCAATTACGCTTTTTTCTTAAAATGTTTAATTCTGTGCAGCATAATAGAAGATAAAAATTTAATGATTTTGTTATGTAAATTTTAGGCATTATGAAGATTTTGCATGTCATTTAGGACTTTCAAGTACGATTTTATTAATTCGAATATTCCATTGTCATCCTCTACATGCTTTCTATGCAACTTATGTGATGAAACAACCCATGAATTCTGGAAAAATGCCAAAGCTAGCTAGCAAGTTAGTATGCCTGTTGGCTTAAAGCTCTTAGCTTGTTTCGCAAGCTATGACGGCAGGATGTGACCTTGCCTTTCCCCCTAACACCTCTTTCTTTTTTACTCTTTCGCACACTCCCTTTGGTCCCTAGTAACAAGCTGGTGTCAACTACCATTTGTACGACTACTTAGCCTCAAAGAACTATGGAAGCTCACAATCCCTTCCCCATAACCACCAGCAAAAAGAAGCTCACTCAACTTATTATTTTGTATTGTTGGGTGCTTTGGAAATCCCGGAATGCATCTTCTCCAATAAAAGACCATCTCTCCGCTTTGCAATAATAACCGAAATAAAAACAACAATTATTCTTGGTTAGCCAATAGATCGACCACCAATATTACTTGGTCTCAATGGAATATCTTTAGTTTCTAATTCCTCTTGTATTTCATCTTCTGTTTGTCATATGTATTTTTCATCTGTTTGTTATATGTATTTTTCTAGCTGCTTGCTCGTTATTTACGTCAATAAAATTGTTAATGTTCAACAAAAATAAAAAATAAAAAAAAAACACTTTATGAGTTTATGATATTAAAAATGGTGAAAAAGTTTACGTCACTACATCTAGAACTTTAACAAAGTAAAACCAAAAGTATAACTTAAGTAATACGTCACTACAAGAAATTTGGGTTTTTGTGACGACAAGCCATGGTTCCCAAAGCTTCGTCTCCGAAAGTGTTTCGCGACGACAATTAGCGACGAAAAAAAGGGGCCCACCTCCGGATAAGAAAAAAGGAAAAGAAAATAGAAAATTATTTTGCGACAACTTTAGTGACGCACTAAATAATTTTTTATTTATTTTTTCTAATTAAAAAATAATTTATTTAAAAATATTTCGTTAGAGGTTGTCGTCCCTAAGCATTGGAGAGAAATATTTCGTTACGGGGGGAAGTGAAATTTTCAACTTTTTTGGGAAATATATTTGGGGACGACAAAGTCGTCCCAAAAGTCGTCCCTAAAAGTATGGCGGGAAATTTTTGTTTAGGCGGGAAAACGAAAAAAAAAAATAAAATAAAAGAAAATACATTTGTGGGCGACTTTTGTAACGACAAAATCGTCCCCAAATCTTTTTTTGACTTTTTTAGTCAGTCTTAAATTTTTTCAGTTCCAACAAAAATTTAATTCAAAAAGAAATTCCAAAAATATTTAGGGACGACTTTTGTGACGACAATGTCGTCCCCAAATCATTTTTTGACTTTTTAGTCAAAGTCTTGAACTTTTTGTCGTTTAGCGACTTTTTGGTGACAACATTTGTGTCTTCCCTAAAAGATTCGTCCCCAAAAACCAACTTTCTTGTAGTGCGTTGTGAGATTAAAATTAGACAAAAGTTTTTTAATATTAGAAAACTAGTACGTCCTAATACCCGGTAGCTATATAAGTTGTATCATAAGAAAATTCGAGTATGCCACGTATATGATTCGTGAGTATGAAATAAATTGTGGTTAAAGTAAATCGATGATCAAAATTAAATTATAATAAACAGTAATGATAAATATAGTATATGTTTAGTTAGAGTTTTGGAATTACCTTAAATTTTTAGAATTACATCAAAATCAAAACTTTTAACCATAGTGAATGATGGCAAATAGCCTTGTGATTTTGGATCGTAGAATCAAAATTTTGAAGTCTTCATGTTAATAACTTATTATAATTAATTTAAGTAATATGTGTTGAAGCATTGAGAAAGGAATAGACAATTTATTGATGAGAAAACGATCAATCAAATAAGGTTATAATGTATTTTGTATTAATAAGCCAAAAGTTCGAGTTTAATTCTAACTCTAATAAGGAAATTGAATTTATATATATAAAAAAAGGGGTAATGGAGGGAACTCTAGCCCCGGTACCACAATTGGATACCCATCGGCTCACCCCGTATGAGTCAAATGATGCCGGTACAATACCTCCATCGTAGTCCCCACATGATCTGGGCACCCCGGAGATCGAACCCGCGTATTTAAACTTCACATGTGGGTCTAGGCTTTATTGGTAACGGGTACGTTAAAGGAATTTTTTTTTGTATCAAGCGGGGATCGAACTTGAGACCTTAAGGTTAACAAGTGATTACCTTACCACTAGACTAACTCCTTGTTGATAGGAAAATTGAATTTATATACAACTTTAAAAAGCTAATTTAACAAAATAAAGAAATTAAAAGGACACGTATCGATTAAGGATTATGTCACATGTTATTTCAAGATTATGTCAATCATGTTTTAGTTTATTGGTAAATCACTTTGAGTAGTTGGCAAAACATATTCAAACAGAACCAAGGGGCAAGGGTAAATAAGTAAGGGGGTGTTTACGATTAAAAAACAAATTTTGTGTTATCAAAACCTTCAAATTTCAATTCTTTCAACAAATTTTAATTCTGTTCAAAAATATTACGTGAAATATTTAGTTATTAATCTTATAATAAAGACAATATAAATTATTCATGAATACCAAGTCTATAAATTTTGATTTTTATAATTTTTCTAAAGTATAAGCTTTAAAAGTCATTGTTTCCCATTAATTTTACATATAGAAAAAGAATGTGTCTATCTATATATATTTATATGTACACACCTATTCCTGTTTTTGATATAACCCCATATATATCTTAAGCAACTTTGTAATCGATCGATGCTAGTAGGGGGACTGGGGGTGCTTAGCCCCTGCCAACCATTCATGCTTTCCATTGCAAGCCTAGTTCATAGCCGACTAATACAAATGTCTTTTTGAAGCAAGTCACCCCCAAGGCCCCAATTTTTGATTTCTAGCTATGACTGTTCAAGTAAAACCATTATATTTGGTCCATAAAAGTAAACCATCGTAATAAAATTCTATTTTCCTAACATTTTATTAAATTGTTATGTTTTTCACATTGTATTGTATACAACGATCGGGAAAGAAATACGGTTGAGCCTCACTCAACGTGAAATCCTGGCTCCGCCTCTGTCAGTGATCACATATATACAACAAAATGTCCGATGATCAAGCTCCATCTTTCTCAGGCATGTGGAAAGGTGACCCATCCTATGACTACAAGACTCGTGACGCGGCCCCATCGGTTTCATACTATGCAAACACTCGTCAGCCATCACTGATCGTCCACCACAACTACCATCCTCTGCTCAAATGTCACTATCTTTCCAGTGTGTTGTCAACACTCGTAATACACCCGTAACCTTTCAACCTCGGACACCATAGAAAAATCTACCACTACGTGATCAAGTGGAACCTCAAGCAAAGAAGTCGGATGTCAAGACATTTGATGAAAAAGGAGTTGTTAAACCACAGTCCGTTGGAACTACTGTTACTCGTGTTGACAGCAGTTGATGACCCATTATTGTACTTTACTAGTCGTATTCGGTTGTTTGTTGTTATAGTCTTCATGTATTTAAGTGATTAATTGTTTGATGTTGCATGTGTTTGGTTGCAAGTCTGATATTAATGTAATTTACATTTGTTGCTGGATCTAAACGTTGACTTTCGAACGATACAAATTATTACTGAACTTTCTAGCTAGTTTCTGAAATTCGTATGAAAAAATAGACTAAATTGAGTTAATTTGGTGTTAAGATCGTATAATGCTTGTGTATTTTCTCATTTTTCAAGCATTGAACTAATAATATCTACAAATTAATGCCTTGATTTTAAGATCATGGAATATATAAGCATGAACCTGAAACTAGCTAGTAATCATTCTCTAATTGGTTACTGCTCTACTCTCGCCCACTAAATGCTTGTGGCAATTTATTTATGAGAATATAATGCTATGATTAATTTACTTGTATTGATCTCCTAATTAAACACAATGGTAAAAAGTGGCCCAAACCCCTTTGGCCCATTATTGCCAGATCGATTATCCTTTAGTGGTGGGAAAAATTCGACATGAAATCTGCTAATTAAATATGTGACCACTTAATTTGTAGGTTCATCGTCTTGATATATTGGGAAGTAGCTAGTGGAATGATACGTGTGAAGATACTTAGTAAAGGTACCGGACACTCGTCATATATAGGAACCCCAAAGAGAAAGCTAGGGAGGGTTAAACTTATTTTTTTTTATTGATTCACACAAAAGTATGGTACTTTTGACTAGATTCCAATGACAATTCTATTTTGTTACTATATGTTTTTTTAACACTCTCTTCACACGTTTTCTAGAAATCGTTGGTGTACCAACCTTAAAATTTATTTTTATTTCTAGCCAAAAAGTCTAAAATTTTGTTTATAAAGCATTGGTTTATCTGCTCTTCCAGTTTTAATTCACATTTGTATATGCATTGTTGGAAAGATATTATTAATGCAGCTAGACTAACTCTTGAAAAGTGACTTGCAAATTTTGAGGTGCACTAAATTGATCTCTACTATATATATATATAGACATGGTTTTGTGTACATGCTTGTCAATAATTTAAATGATCGATTAATTAGCCTTGTATTTTTATTTTGCAGATCAGTAATTAGTAGCAACTAGCTTGCTGTTAGATGGATCCCAAAAGGCACTCCGGTTCTGACCATGTCGTCAATATTACGAGTCAAGAGCAAGAACTTAACATTCCAGGCACTCCTGGTCACAGGGTTACGTCAGAAGTGGTGGGTTCAGCCAATGGCCCGAATACCGAGATCCAGGAGCCTCAACCTACAGATGCTAATGCAAATACCCCCGTACCACCGACGTTGAAAATACGGCCAGATAGAAGTCTACTCAGTGGTAAGTTCTACCAACAATTAAAATTTAAAATTTACTAGCACGATCCGGCCGGCCTCTTGGATATGTATTCTTTGTATAACAACTATATATTTATGTGTACAAAACTAAATTGTTTGGGAATCATCAATTGTGCGCACACTAGATGCATGAGTGTATCATGGTTAAAAACTGATTATTAAGCTAAACATCGTTAATTAACAAGAAATTTGACATTTCAATATAAGTGAATTAAACATGTATGTTACATGGACTCATGCATTAATCAAAAAGGCTGATTTTAAAACTTCAGGTCCAATAAAAGCTTGAGATGCCCTGATAGATATATAGCACTTTAGAGCGAGCTGAGGTATTTTTATAAAGATTAAATTAAAGAAAGTGGTAATCTAACAAGTTTTTTTTTTTTTTTGTAAATAAATGCGTGAAGGGAATAGAGAAGAGTATATGGAGTTTTGTCTTCCATTGTATGAAGCAGCAATTACTGGTGATTGGGAAGCTGCAAAGCTCATCTTTGACAGACATCCGGAGTTGGTACGGTTTGCTATCACTTCAGTTGGTAACATAACACTTCATCTTGCAGTATTAGGTGAGGCTACTAAGCAGAATGAAAGTTTTGTGGAAAATCTAGTAGAAATGATGGAAATTGAGGACTTGGAAATTCAGAATGACCGCGGTGTCTTGGCTTACATGATTGCAGCTGCAAAAGGACATGTGAATATGTTTAAGGTAATATTGAATAAGAACAAAGACATATTAAGCATGTTCCCTCAGAAAACGTTGCTAGCACTAGATATGAGTGCTTCAAATGGAAGTCATGACATGACGTTGCATTTCTATAATGTTCTTGAGAAGTCATCACTTTCGTTTTGGGGAGAGTTTCAATGGTGTTCGTTTTTCATCAGTTGCGTTGATGGTGATTTGTTTGGTATGAAAATTTCCAATATATACTTTGACATTTACTCCATTTTTTATTGATTGATCAAGAAATCAAAACTAGATACGAGTAGTATATTTTCAACATCGATCCTTACGTTTTGTCAAAACATATACCACTTTAATTTCCTTTTTCTTTTCCATCTTGTATGTCGCATCACTTTTACTGCATCCTCTCAATAACTGATGGTCAGATATTGCATTAAAAGTCTTGGAGGACCACCCGATTATCGGTACTAGTTTCAGGACTTGTTTTACCACACTACATGCTTTGGCTCGAAGGCCTGATGCAATAAATAGAACAGAAACTGATACATATATGACTTGGAGATTCGCCTATTCAAGTAAGCAATATAGCTACTATAATCACACACACACACACGCACACACAAATTAAATAGTCAAATACCATATGATTTAAAACTTGCCTTCAATGAATCATCACTACTTTTATCTAAATTTGCAATTAACTTGATTTCTTATAATTCTTTTTTTTTATTGTCCTTTAGTTCTTCCTTGCTTTCATGTGAAGAAAAACTCTCCTGAAGTGGATGATCAAGCTTTGAAATTAGTACAAAGCCTTTTGAAATTGTATCCCAAATCCAGTCAACATGATATACTTGGCAATTTTAATATGCCTTTTAACGACAAAAATATTCAAGAAATGGGTATGACTCCTCGTGGACTATTATTTACTGCTGCAGAAATGGGCAACACCAAATTTGTAATTGAGCTTGTTAGAATGTTTACCAATATCATATTTGAGACAAAAGCTGGTGGCATAAGTATATTTCACATTGCTATTATGCATCGTAACATAGGTTTATACAATCTATTGTATGAGACTGGCTCACACCATGGTCCAATATCTACATGGCTAGATAATAAGAACAACAATATTCTTCATTTAGTTGCGAAGACCTCAAAGGATACAACACAACTTCAAACAGTGTCAGGAGCGTCTCTACTAATGCAACGAGAGTTATTGTGGTACAAGGTACGTATTCACCCCCAAACTTTACTAATATATGACAAAGGTTCTTGCGAGAACCGTAGGAGCTTTGAAATTATGTATTACATTCCTAATATCTTAGCTTGTCCAATATTAGAAAGAACACAAATCAATTATGTTTCATAAATAAAACTCAAAGCATTGGCAACCTGGGCAACAATAAATGTCACTACTGGGTTAATTGGGTTGGGTCACGATTCAGCGGGTCAAAGGGGTCAGTATCTTGCAGGTCAAGAGACTAAATGGTCCAGGGGTAAAAGGGTCTTTGAATTGGACGTGTAGTTGTTGGAGTCATTTGCTGCAAGTCAGCTGTATGACTTGATCAAGGTTGACAGAGAGAAGAGGAAGTATAAAATGAGGAATTTGGATCTGTGGCTCTATTTAGTGTCTTGTAACCCTTTTTCACTTTGAATACATAAGCTTTTCTCATTATTCTATTTTGCAAGTTTTTTACATACATGAGTGTGTTGTAAGTAAATCAACATCTGTATCAGAGCATAGGGCTCGTGAAGTTAAGGTTTCAGAGTCGGTTTTGAGAAAGGGTGTAGCCCTTGGCCATGGGTAAAATGCCACAGCAAGTAACTGAGTTTTGGGTTCAATTATTTGCAATCTTTTTTGGGTTTTCTAATCAATATATTTACGGGGTGTTTCGGGACAGCAGGGGCTGTTTCGGGACTGTTTTTACAGCAGCAAATGGAGACGGGGAGTTGTTTCGTGTCAATGATTGTCGCGAAAAAATACATGTTGGGACGATGGGGTGAGGGTTGAACACCGGTTATTGTTATTGTTATGGAAATGGTGTGGTGATGATGTGGCCATGGCACTAACACCTTGGAGTGGTGGCATTACCATTAGTAATGCTTCTTTTACCGGCTTGCTTACGGACATAATGTCTATACCGTAATGGTCTGTGTGGCCAATGATGCAACATTTTTGTGACCTCATAACTCTTTTATTTTTATAATAAATAAAAGCATATATGCATCTAGAGTGGCGAATGCATCGTCCAATGCTAAACATTGTTATGAAAGCTAGTTAACTATAATGCTTTATTGTTTGACTACAAGTTAATTTAATTTGTTATGAAGGAGGTAGAGAAGATGGTGACTCCTTCGTTCAGAAATTTAATGAACGATGATGGTGAAACGCCCTATAAGATATTCTCAGATAATAACAAAGAGTTAGTTTCCAAAGGCTTGAAATGGACAAAAGATTGCATGGTGGTTGCCACCCTTATAATCACTGTGGCCTTTGCAGTTGCTTACACAGTTCCTGGTGGCTACAACCAAGAGACTGGAATTCCTATCTTTCATCATGACCCTAGTTTCTTGGTTTTCATAATAGCAGATGCATTTTCCTTATTTACTTCATCAACTTCACTCCTGGTGTTCTTGTCTATCCTCACATCTCCTCATGGTCAACGTGATTTTTTGTACGCAATGCCTAGAAAACTAATGATAGGTCTAGTCACACTATTTATGTCTGTAGTGGGCATGATGGTCACCTTTGCCGCCAGCTTCTTTGTGCTTTATGAAAACACATACAAATGGCTACCGATTGTCATCAGTGTATTTGCAGCTACACCGGTCACCATATTTGCTGCATTACAATATCCTTTTGTGATGGATATGTATCGTTCCATGTTTGATTCTAGGTATCTTTTTAATACTGGGAGACGTGTAATTTACATCAAAAACAATAGGTTGTAAATGTTCAATCTTCGACTGTTAGACAAGTGAAGTAATTGTTTGAAAACATTAATTAATCCATATATATGATGTTGTTGCTATCAGCTGTAGTTTACCAATTATAAGGCATACACACATTGCACGATCTTTATTTTAAATTGGTTGTTTGTATATCTTCGCATCCTGTTAATTTTCAGAGTTTTCATCAGTAAAATCTTTGCTTTACCTTTTTAAGGTTACATATCAGTATCATCATTAACTAGAAGAAAAAACCATATCTACTGACCATATCAACTTAATTTAAAGGGAACCATTTTATTTTAATATTTTGTAATGCGCTTTAACAGTGAGCTTGCAAGTGGCACTATACTAGCTTCCCATACGCAACCAGCTAGGATCGTAGTACTGGATGGGCATCATTCCAACACAGGTATGCCTGTAGATACAGTAGTGGTGGCACCGTTAACCAGTATATTTACAATGGGGCGAGTAGGTAAAAATGTGCTGAAAAAGTTCGAGTGTTAGTGTGAAATATATCTTAATATATAGTAGTTTGTAATTATTTTAACAGATAGGTTGAACACGGTCCCTTTTACTCCCATGTACCACTTTTCACTAACATTGGTACAAGTAGTTAATTCTTTCTTCTTTATTATTGATCTTCTTTGTCCAATTGCTTCATCGAATGGCTCATTTTTTGCTTTAACTTGCAGGAAAAAGTGTAGCTTTTGCTGTTCATTCCCTCAGAAACGGTTGGAGCCCTGATGCTGCGAAGGCAAGAATCTTTTCAATGGAGAATTTACATTGATTTCAAGTGGCGTTCGATTGAGGTTCATTAACTATCCCAGGTGTTTACGGACCATATTGGTCAGGTACACATTTGGCCCATGACAGGAGAGTTCATTGTACATAGTTATCTCTTTTTTCCCCCTATTTATGTTCAAATAAATTTTGACTATCATTCCATCTGCTTTTAGCACAGTGGAATTATTTTTATATCTTGTCTCAGTGGAATTTTGACCATCATTTCATGCATCTTCATGTCTGGCGAACCGTGCTGCTTCCCAGGGTAAGAGTTGATCGAGTATTCTGAAACTGTACGTCATGCTACTTGCAACATATGTCCATTTACACTCATTTAGGAAGCCTAAAAATGATGACTGAAAAAAAACTGTATGAAGAAAGAAGTGTAAGCTTCTGGTGAGTACTTTTCGGCTTGTAAAAAACGTGAAGGTACGAGAAACGTGTAAATATGTGTTTAAAAGTTGGTAAATCATATTGCTCGTGTAATTTGAAAGGGTGGGAGTATTTTATTTATTCTTTTAGAACGTACAGCTAGTTTATGCTTAATTAGGTGGTCCTAAATTCATGTTAACTGAATATTTTTCTGTTCAAAATGTTAAACGACCTGCTAGCACAAATGATTCATGACTTGGATACTCTCTTTATTGCTTCTTTAACGGCTGATCTACATATCGTTCTTGATTTACAGGGCTTTAGGTAAATGTGGTGATGAAATGTATCTCTAGATGTGGCAGGCAATATGGATGGGTCAGGAGGCTTGGATAATTGGTCAAATTTTTATCATGATTGGTTTCTGTCACCACTCATCATAAATATTTAAAAATTAAGTAGGTACGATAGACGGCAGGTGACAAGTTTAATACAATATTAGTGAGCCCTATATCAATAATTAAGAGTTAAAAAAATTAGGAAATTAAGAAAATGATAAACAAAGACAAATGATCGTGGATTATAATATGTGGTGGTTTGATTTTTATAATTATATCCTCTTCCAACTTTCTTTCTTAATTTCACATTGATTGTTGATCCTTTTTTGCAATTCACCCATTGTTTGATCAATACAGACATCCATAATCATGTCTGGTTCATCTTCGGACATGTCCATAGAGAATTATGGTAGAAGTATTTGGATCCCAATAGAAGAGATAGAATCAGCCACTAACAACTTTGCTGATGAAAATCTTGTCAAACAAACTCCTTTCGCAAAGATTTACAAAGGACAACTCATGATGCAATCATCACCCAAAGAATTCATCAATATTGTTGTACGGGTACATATGCAGATAGAAACCGCGATGCACGAGTTGGTTATGCTAAAAGTTCTTAGGCATAAACATATCTTTCCTATTTTCAAAATCTCTGATACGAAAGACGCTGGATTGATCATACACAAGCACGAGGCGAATGAAAGTTTAGACAAACATCTAAGTACACTCACTTGGATGCAGAGACTGCATATATGTGTTGGGATAGCACGTGCGTTGACTTATCTTCATTATGTTGCGGAAGAAAATCATAGTGTGATACATGGTAACATCAAGAGCTCCAAAATTTTACTTGATGACAAATGGGAACCCAAGTTACATGGTTTCGGATTTGCTGTTAGAGCTAAAAGGAATCAGCTTTATCTTACCGATAAATACAACGGCTCGTTAGCATATAAGGATCCTGCATATGAAAAAACCAGAGGTTTGACTCATAAGTCAGATGTTTTTTCCTTTGGTGTTGTGTTGTTTGAAGTTTTGTTTGGGAGGAACGCGTCATCTGTTCCAAGCACTACTACAAATGATCACAATGATGATCATTTGTATTTTGCTCAATTGGCCCGGGTTCATTACGAAGAGAAGACACTAGATGATATGATCAATCCCGATCTCCGGGAACAAATGAATTTGGAATCATTAAACATCTTTTCCGAGACAGCTTATTTCTGCTTGAAGGAGCAACGGTCAGAACGTCCAGATATGAAAAAAGTTCTCCAAAGACTTGAGGCAGCGTTAGAACTACAATACAAACATGATCAAAATCTTGTAAGATATATCATCAATTCCTTGAATTCTTATTTTAATACTTCTTCCCGTCTCATTTTAAATGTCCAAATTTTATTGTTTAAGTCTTTTCCCTCTTAAATATTTTTTTATTATTATATAATACTTAGAAAAAAATTATATTAATAAAAAAAATACATTTAAAACCCAAATCATTTATATATTTTACATTTAACATCTTTTAGAATATAAACATAAAAAATTACTATCAAAATTGAAAGACAAATACTCCAAAAATTAAAATGAGACATGGAGTAACATATAATTAAGTTTGTTAATCTTGTTTTCCTTCTTGTGATTATTAACATTATAGGAACATTCAGAAACTACAACATCCAACAACCCCAAGGTAACATCTTAATCTCATTGGAAGTTTTTTTTTTGTTTTACTATAGTAATTCATATCTAATATTTAACATGAAAGGTATAAAATAAAAAATTACATAAATAAGTTATTATTCAATGAGTTGGTATTTCTGAACTTATTAGAGAAAAAAACATTATTCTTAAACCTTTAATTCGACATACCGATTATAAAAAATTGAAATACTAATAAGTCATTCAGTCGGATGGTGTTTCTAAGCACTCTTAATGGGTCCGGATCAGAACGGGTTTAGATTATCGTTAAACCGGGTCAGGTTAAATGACTATTGACATCCGAGTCAAAAACATGTTTACATGAATCACTTAATATTTTTTTTTTCATGTTTTTCTTTCTTGTCTTTTAATAATATTACTACTTTTTTAAGTTACCCTTAAAAATAAAGTAGTTACGTCTTTCTTGTCTTAATATTTTCATTTTTTCTTTTCAGGGATTTTGTGTTTATCTTTTTTTTTAGATGATGTTTTACAATAAAGTAGTTACGTCTTTTTTGGTTAAAAATTTTAAATACGAGTACTATCTTGTTAGCTTTTGGATGTTTTAAGTGAGTTCTACACTCTACCAATATTTTGTTGTATAGCAACTAAAGTTCAATGAAAGATCACTAACATTTTTGTAATCCCCATAACATTTAAATGATATAAAAACGATCATGAAAACACGTTATAAATTTTTATATTATTACACAAAATAAATTCCTAAAAACACGTCATAAATTTTACATATCATATACATAAACATAATATCTCATGGGGAAACCTTAAGTGACACATCTTGTTATTTTAGGCAATAATAAAATCCTTTTTTTATATTACAGTACTTTTGAAACAACTAATTATTTATTGTAAAGAAAAAATATGGAGAGAGAATGGATTAATCTTTCATTAACAATAGGGGAATATGTATACAACTTAACTAGACTAGGCTCCAAGAAAATAGAGATTAAGGAAACCAAATCTCCTTATAAAACATCCATAATGTATATCTAATTAGTTACAACACTCCCCTTTGGATGTTTGTTATACAATACGCTTAGAGTTGTTGCCTCATTAAAAACCTTGCTAGGAAAACCCAGTGGGATAAAACCATAGTCAAGGGAAAAAGAGTGCAACGTGTATTGTGTCTCCCCCTGATGACGATATCACTTCTGATCTTTAAGTTGATGCAATCCAATATCTTGAACTAACTTTCTTGAATGATAAGGCTCGAAGTGCCTTAATAAACAAATCTACATATCTCTATTCTTCTTTGATGTATCCCTCTTTAAGATGAATAATACAAGCTCCATCACCTTTATACAAAATTAAGCGTTGTTTCTTGGAGATTACTGCAAGATCCACAAACGTGTATGACATTCCCTTTTGGATGTCCACTTGAAAGATTATGCATTGTTAAAACCTTATTAGATAAAACCCAATGGGACAAAGATCTAATGAAGGAAAAAAAGTACATAATTCCTTAGATACGCTCAGAGATACTGCCTCGTTAAAAACCTTACCAGAAAAACCCAATGGGATAAAATCATGGCTAAGGGAAAAAGAGTGCAATGCGTATCTTCTCCCCCTCATCATCACATCACTTAAACTCACTAGTTAACAAAAATCAATATCAGTGACCAAAGTCTCAGGTTATCGTAATAAGTGTCTCAATAAATCAATTTGATTTTATCATGAACCAACTTGCTATATGTTGATTTCTCCACATGTGGCTCACATATCCAATTTAAGATTTCAACATGCGTCAAACATTTCATTTAAGTACATAACCGTACTTCATAAGTAAAGCTCTGTAAACAACTTTAATTTAAATAATGTATGATTTCATACATCAGCAATCGATAACTATCAATGTTTTAACAAAACTTTTTAACCAATCCATTGTGATCATTATCTTTGAAAACCAAGGGGGTTTTTCCAATATCATATGACCTCATAGCCATGAGCGTCACTTGTCCATAAAAAAATATAGTTTCCTCTTTTAGCTATTACGATGCTCAATTATATTGTCCTTAACATAGCAATTCGTAAATCAAGACAGTCTTTGTCTTTTATCTTACATTCATTTCTAATAATTCAATTTGTATTGGACACTCTTTCGGAGTTCCATTGAAACTCATATCATATTTAAATCCAAATTTCTTTATAGAGTTTTATGAGCAATCATAGAGATTTTTATGGCACATTCCAATAAATATGAACTAAGGCGATTCTATCACATAGGTTATTAAGCTTTTCAAATCACGAAACATGCTTCATGCATTTTATATATCTCATTAAATCTTAACGCCAAATGAGCTCTTTTCGTATTCTTTAGACGCAAATCAGATATCTTATTTTGCCAGACTTTCAGTAGATCAATAATTGCTTCCACCCACCATATGACATTTCTTGCCCATAATCAATATAAGGTCTGTTCAACAAACTATGTGTCATACTTCAATTCAATATTTGAACATAGACTGATTTACATCATATAATTTAAGCACTTCAAGTTCTTGGACTTCATGTCCAAATACTAGCGTCTTTTCATCATTGGTCAATCATCCATATCATATCACTTATGTCTTTTCATCATTGGCCAATCATCCATATCATATCACTTACGTGCATGCATGCTTTCAAGATCCTCACCATTATTTATAATACTTAGCGCTATATCATATACAATCATTCCCGACTCGCTTTTATTTATTTTTCGATTCCACAAGTCTCTAGACATGCCGCAATTAATTGAGATCTCATTATTTTCAGGTACCCGGGGTTTCTCAAAAACCTTTATGTCTAGTTTCTCATCATCAATCTTTTATGAGGTCTTTATACTTCGACTTTGACCATCTTAATTTAATGCTCCTTTTTTTCGAAGGCTTTTATTTGGAATCAACTTTTCTACCACTTTCAAATGTGCGTAGACTCATTACCAATCGGAGCATTAGCAGCTAATATTTGTGATTTAATCACTATCTCTTTTTAGTTAGTTAACATGCTGGCAATTACTAAATGTTTTGAATAAATTATTCCACAAACTTTAGGTTTATATTCATTGATGTGAGGATATTTGATAATTCATTTCTTACTCATTTCAACCGTTTTCCATCTTTCCCTAATATTGGAACATCTCCCCCTAATGTTGGGAAAACTAAATCATATTCATGAGAAACATAAGCCATAAACAAATATCTCAATGATGGCTTTATTTACTATGTACTCATCTTTCATGTTTAACTCATACCCAAAATAGCCATACTAGTGTCTTGTTAATCAGATATTTTCGAACTCAATCAGAACATGAGCCTATACACTTCCAAAGCATGACTATATTCCCAACATTATTTCCAACATTTTTTAAAGTCTCATCTTTGTGCATTATGGTGGAGCAACTTAATCATATATTGCACATTCAAAACTCTTATGAGACATATGTGGTTTTTGACCATAAACCAATCTCAATGGGGAGGAAACATGATAATCTCTTGGCATGATGCGAATTCAAATTATTGCATGTTAAATAATAACATGGCCCCAGAAACTACAAGTCATTCATTTTGCTCTCAAATAATCTTTGTAAAATTAATCGTTATTGCCAATAATATTCAAATATGGAACATGCTCCCAATCTTATAAGATAAGCAATCGATCACGCAAACTTCATGTTGCGACTTTATTGACCCATTTAGACGATACATCGATTTGAAACACTAAATGGTCTTTTGGACGATGTATTATAAACTTACATCTCCTTTTCATATGTTCCATCAAGATAAAAAGATTCAATCATTATCGTTATTGGCATATAGTTTCATATAATGCAAATGATCTCAATTCAAATAATCACTTTAAAAATTTCTTGATTCTTTTTCTATACATTTCGCATCAATCATTGACCCAGGATGGTCCATCCGGTCATGCCAATCAATCATAAAATCTTGAGTCATAAACCTCTAGTTTATGACCACATGTGCTTCAATTGCACTTGACATTTTAAATCATATTGGAGAATATAGTACATTATATCGGTACTGTGAAGCTTTAATCTTCTTCAAATTGATATATACTCTTTTTGAGTTTTCACACAATACAATATAATATTGATATTAGCCTCTAACTATATCAAATAACAAAAAATGTTTTGTAGCAGTAAAATAACAAAATTTGCTAAGTACATATATGCAATTAATCATTCAACGATGTGTCGTATACGCATATATAACCACGTAACTTACACATATATGCAAGAGTCAAAACAATTCGTGGCAATCAAGATATATTTTTCTCGTATTACATGTATCCGTCATTCTTGGCAACTTCACAATATTTGATGTACACATATATCGTTTTCGTTATTCATGATCTGACATTTAAGTAATGTGATTTCAATATTCAGGTCGATCATAATGCGTACCTTCATCTTTTTGCATAGGGTCATTATTTATTCATCTTTTCATAGACATCTCATTTTATCACCTTAATAATGTCATTAATCAAATAATCAATATCTATAAACTTCTTGTTTATGACACTACCATCGATTCCTAGGTTTTAAATAAAATGAGTTGGCTGTGTGACATAACTAAACATTAAAACTTCAACTTATTTCTCATGGCTCTGTCATATATTAAGATTGATCGACTCTAAAGCGACTTAAGCGCTTATTTAATTAGGCCACAACAATCCAAAGTATTTTAGCCACATCCGTACAGTCATACACATAAACCATAAATAATCTATAAGGCTAAAAGAATCAACATATAAGTGTACATGACTCAACATTTAACAAGCAGTTCATACATCCATTGAGAATTTTAAGATATATTGTAATTGCTTAAAAACTTATATGTATAGGATACGAAAATAAATTGTTTCGTATCATATCTTAATAATGATTTGCCACTATAGCCATTATTCCATTTCATGTTTTAAGTTCTTAGCATACATGTTTTAAGGAAAAGCTGCAAAGACATACAAGGATAATTAGCCGAGCTTGAAAACCATTACACGTGTTAAATTCTTAGGCAATCATCAAATCACAATTCCGTCAATTAACTAAAACATACATATTATTACAAACGTGTTTTACAAGGGTTGGATACTTAGAGTTGATCAACTACCATCACTGAATGTCACCATAACTTGCGACAACCAACCCGACTACTCATGACCCACTTACATGATTTTTATATATCAATATTATACTATACAATAGCAAGTTCTAACTTAGCATGTTTTGAAAATAATATATGAATCCGTTCTCAATGTTCTACCGCTACACATTATTGTTTATAATAATTTTTTGTAAAATAATAGATCACTTTCATGTTTATAAAAATCGATTAGGCTTATACAACAAACTTGGGCCCCAAAATCAATCAACATTTTATTGATTGATCAATCAGTATACTAAGATAGTGAGGCAACTTGTGACAAATAATCTTCTTCCAAAACGTAAGAAGTACAAATAAGTACATGTATAACATGATTGTATAACATGGTCTTCAACTTTACGAAGAAAAACAAAGAAAACTTTGCTTAAAGATTAAAAAAAAATCGGTTCTGAGAATAGTTGTCATGTATTTGATGTTTCGGAAAAAGAAGAGAATTATCGAAGATGAACTAATTTTCCAAATATTAATGGTAATATTAATATACCATTAATTAATCTAGTTAACAAAATTTTTATTTACATGAATACATCAATGGTTACTCTGCTTCACATTATTATTAATTAATTTTCCAAAAAAAACTGATGAGATGACAAATTGATAAATGTTCATAAGCAATGTCTGTTACCAAGTTCATTTTTAGAAATAGAATGCCCACCATCAGAAGTTAGAACTCTTCCATAATTATAATATATATTTAAAAACAAATTATCGAAAAGCGTGTAAAGAATAATATATTTTTTATTTTTTTTATTTTCACCACATAAGTTTCAATCTTTACATTTTTAATACTAAACTATAATACTTTTATTAAACTTTTTAGCGTGTAACGAATATTATATTTTTTATTTTTTTATTTTCACCACATAAGTTTTAATCTTTACATTTTTAGCACTAAACTATAATACTTTTTAGTAAACTTTTTGTTCTATTTATTTTAATCACAAAACTTTTAATCTTTACACTTTTAACACTAAACTATAACATTTTTTAATAATAGTATACTTTTTATTTATTTTACTTTCACCACAGAAGTTTTAATCTTTACACTTTTAGCACTAAACTATAATACTTTTTAGCATGTAAAGAATAATATATTTTTTTATTTCTTTTATTTTCACCACATAAGTTTCAATCTTTACATTTTTAAAACTAAACTATAATTTTTAGTAAACTTTTTGTTCTATTTATTTTCACCACAAAACTTTTAATCTTTACACTTTTAGCACTAAACTGTAATATTTTTTAATAATAGTATACTTTTTATTCTTTTTACTTTCACAACAGAAGTTTCAATCTTTACACATTTAGGACTAAACTATAATACTTTTTAGTAAACTTTTTATTCTTTTTATTTTCAACACAAAACTTTCAATCTTTACACTTTTATCACTAAACTATAGTATTTTTTAGTAAACTTTGTATTCTTTTTATTTTCACTACAATATTTGAACTCCTTACACTTTTAGCACTAAACTTTCATAGTTTTAATTTTCTTTTATTTTAAGGTACGGGAAAGCGTGTATAGAATAGTATACTTTTTTTTTTTTTATTATTTTCACCACAATAGTTTCACTCATTACACTTTTAGAACAAACTTTTTATAATTCTTAATAAACTTTTTAATCTTTTTATTTTCACCATAATATCTTAACCCCTTACAATTTTAACACTAAGTTTTTCTACTTTTTGATAATCTTTTATTTTAACTACAACATTTTAACCTCTTACACTTTAGCAACAAACTTTTTAACACATATTAAAAAGAAATGTACGAGAAAACTTGTAAAGAATAATAAACTTTCTATTCATTTTATTTTCACCACAACATTTTAACCCTTATACTTTTAGCACCATATTTTTATACTTTTTGATTTTCTTTTATTTTCACCACAACATTTAAGTCTCTTACACTTTTAACACTAAACTTTTATGTGAACGACTTTCACTTTCACACAAAACTTTTACAGTTCATTTTTAACTAACAAATGTCAGTTTTTAATAATTTGAATAATACATGTTTTCTTCAAAAAATTTACGTCACATTATCTCTTGAATAATATTTTTATTAAATTGTTAACAAATGTAATGTCTCCCGGGGCAACACCCGGGTGACATATCTCGTTTAGATAATCAATGTAAAGATGTCATATAGGAGTAGACAATTACCATTACCATTATATTTAAAAAGTAACTTTTGTATGTGAGGTAAATACAGTGTAGCTAATAGTATAAGAGTATATGCATATAGTACAAGTTAATAAAGCTAAAGGAAAAAATGCTATCAAGTCACATGTGGTTGTGAGAGATTTCATAAAGGTTATGGGATCCATCGTATAAGAATTAGTTTCCTCATCAAAGAATTTGGCCTTTTGTTTTCTTTTTATTTACTTTTTTTGAAATTGAAGTTTTCTTAACATACATAAACTTTACAACAAATATATTTAGGATAAAATGATTGTATTATTATATTTCAATAAAAATAAAAATATATATTATAAGCTTTTCAACAAATATAAATACATATAGAGGGAAATGAATACTCAATTTGGATATAAAACGCTCACATTTATTAAATAGAAAAGTTGAGAGTATTTCATTTATTTAAAGTATTAAAAGTTAACATATCAAGGTTTCTCTTTACCTAAATTAAATGAGTATTAGCCTCATACTTATTTTTTCTTATATATAAACGAGAGATTGGTTTTGCTAATACCTTTTATGTTTTTTTTTAATTGTTGGTTTGTTTTATTTAACATTTTCTTTGTTTATATTTTTTAAATAATATATATATATATATATATATATATGTTTTAAAGTCTAAAGCAAACATATATACGATGGATTAATTGTAATATTCTCTTTAAATAATTTTTTTTTTGTGTGTATAACAAGTTTTTGGACATAAATATCTATAATAGAGTAGTTTTGGGTTTTTTTTTTATTAATTGGTTGTAAATTTGACTTTGGCTTTGTTTTTTTCTTATGCTTCGGTTTAGTTCTTTTTCTTTTTTTTTTTCTGTTTTTCTTAATAGTGATTTTTGACAAAGTTTATAGCAAACATATTTAGATTAGTTTTGTTTTATATTCTTATAAAAAAAAAAATATATGGCTCCGCAGCAACGCGCGGCATAAAAAACTTGTTTATGCTAATTTAGTCTAAGTTTTTGATGCTGAGTGAACTCTTACTAAAGCATGATCATCCCTTTTAAAATCTTTATATATACTAAAAGATAACTGACCTAATAGCTTATTAACTAATTATAGCTTTTAATTTTATTAAATTGAGCATTGATGATGTCATATTATATTTACTTTATTTATCTTAATTGAATATAAATATATACAATTGAATATAAAACAGATTCCTAATATACGAGTAATATGTATGACATAAATTAAGATAAAATTATTTTGAGAGTACGTATAAGAAAAACAAAATAATGAAATCAAACAAATTACGTAATAATTTTTTTTCTAAAAAGTTATAACCTTGCGAATTATGTTGAATATATTATAAAAATCCCGTGTATTTGACACGGGCCTAAATCTAGTAAAGACACTATACATCAAAATAGCTTAACAGATGTCGTTTTTCCATCAATTATTTTTATTTTTTTTTCCCGGACGGCTTTACAATCAATTAGTTAACACCAAAATTTCATACGGAAAGTTAATATGAGAAACATATAAGTAACATATATTATACACATATTGTAAAAACAAAACAAGTATGAAGGTTTTTGTAATCTATTATTTTATACTTCAAATAATAGTTATCCAGATCAAACCAATTGTCGAACTAAAAATGATCGTAATCAAGTTTAGTTACCATTAGCAACAAATTCAGACAATTTATTCAAAAATTCATAAGAATAGCACAGATAATAGAAGAATGAACAAAACATATAATTTCTCCTTAGAATGAAACAATCACACAAATTCAACTACATGTCGAGATAAATAAGACCGTAACCAAGTTCAAGTACTGTCAGTAGTAAATTCGGACCATCATTATTCGAAAGAAAAAATGCTTTGCCAAGAACTTGTTAATTAACATGTGTTTATTATTCTTTAATAAAGATCAAATATATTATATAAATATAGATTAACAAGTCAACATGTGTTAAAAAAAAAATTGATCGATCTAGAAATCATGAGAAGGGTTTGAATGCTTACATGATACTTCGGAGTGAAGAAAAGAATTGAACAATTGTTATGAATTGTTTCGGATACATACACAAACAATTAATCGGCCGAATGATATGTTTTTATTTTTTTAGGTTTAGATTGTAAAGAAAAAATTTGAAAGAGAGAATGGATTAATCTTTCATTAACAATAGAGGAATATATATACATCTTAACTAGAATAGGCTACAAGAAAATAGAGATTAAGGAAACCAAATCTCTTTATAAAACATCCATAATGTATATCTAATTAGTTACAACATTATTTTATTTGCCTCTCATAGGTCATAGAGGATTTTTTTTATCGAGTTACATAGGTTTTAAAAATTCTTTTTGCGGCTCAAGTTTGCCAACATCGAATGACCCAATAATTTCTTCCTTCCTTACGTATTTAATTGATACATACAACCAAGTTTTAAAAACTTAATAAATTAAACAAAATATTTTTATTAAACACTATAAAGATAAGAAAAAATAAAATGTTAAATGAAGTCCTTTAAGGTTTCATTTAACGTGCATACAACTTTTGTATTTTTTCATATCAAAAGCTCACTCCTTAAATTTTATCATAAGTGTATAACTATTTAATGCACCTTAGCGAAAGTACTCATAACTTCGTTTAACAAAGACTCTAGGAAATAAGGGACAATTAAACATAAAACGGTATTTTAGAAAGAAAAATGAAAACTTAAATACAAAGTGGATAGATTATATGTTGACTGGAAGGTCTTTTCTATCATTTAGGTAAAAATGGAAGTAGACTCTCTATTTAGGTAGAGGTAAGGTTTGTTTACATCTTAATCTCCCCATACACCGTCGAAGTATTGAGGCTCAAAACCTGAGAAAGGGAGCACTGAGCAGTTTCTTTTGTTACATGTAAAAGTAAATTAATAAATGTAAAACTACCGGTTCATTTGATTTACAAGTTATTAGATGATCTAATTAGAACATTAAACTAATTAAGGGAAAAATGTAAACAACTTGGTTAATTTTTAAAGAACAAGAAAAAGTTGCATGATTGTTCTTGTAACAGGTGAAAACTTTGGATCACTTAAAAATTCGACTAAGCGACATAAAGTTGGCAACGAACGATTTTTCCAACATATATTGCATTGGGTCAGGTGGATTTGCTACCGTGTACAAAGCAGAACTTGAGGTTTTTAATGGCGAAATTTCACCAACCATAATTAAGGGAGAGAAAAAAATTGAAATGTCTAAGAGACGTTGCACTGTAGCTATTAAACGTATCTTTGGTAGGGCGGACGGGCTAGCAGGAAAAGGGTTTTTGGCTGAAATTGAACTACTTAGCAAGTGTAAGCATCCAAATATAGTTTCTCTTATTGGATTTTGCAACGAAGAACCTGAGATGATTTTGATTTACGAGTATGCAACTAATGGAAGTCTTGAAGCGTATTTAGGAAACACTGATAAGATTACTAATCTTACTTGGGCTAAACGCATAAAGATATCCATTGATATTGCACGTGGATTACATTACCTTCATAAAAGCACGGAAGACAAAGAATGCATAATACACAGAGATATAAAGAGTGCCAATATTTTATTAAACGATAAGTGGGAGGCAAAGATTGCAGACTTTGGGCTCTCCAAGCTACACCCTACCTATAACCAACGTAGCACACTCATTAGTAGTAATGTTGCTGGTACCCAAGTATACTTGGATCCAGAATATGAGAAAACTGGTCACTTGAAAACTAGCTCAGATATTTACTCTTTTGGAGTAGTTTTGTGTGAAATAATGTCTGGGAACTTGGCATATGATAATATCTACAACACAATTGGGCTTCCGTCAATAGTACAACAATGTTTTAATGACGGAACTATAGAGGAATTGGTAGACCCACAGATAAAGGAATTTGATGATACTTTTGTGCTAAATAATGGGCTCAATTACGATTCGTTATATAGATATTCAAAAATAGCAAGTCAATGTGTGGCAGAAGCTCAAGCTCACCGACCAACGATTGAAATCATAATCAAAGAGCTTGAGAAATCTTTAAATCTTCAGGTAAGTGACTATTTCATTTTTTTTTTCTTCAGAAAGATTTGACAAGCTTAGATTGAAAATTTTATATGTATGTTACATATAAAATACGTCAATTGATAACTCATAAACATGATAAATAAACATTATAAATTAGTGAAACCTAAAATACCAATTTAAATCTTTACACTCGACGTTCACGTTTTATTAGAAAAAAGACACGCGCCATAATCTATTTTTAATGAATTAACAGATTTATAATTTGAACCAAATTTGTCTCATCAGTTTTCTTTTTTAATTTGGGCCATTTTTTCTGGGAAGATTAATGAGTTTATGTAAAACTTGAGACTATTTGCATTGTATCCTAATAGCTATTGCATACTGAATGTAACATTATGTTTTGAATTTTATGTGCACTCTTTTGAAAAGCGGACAGGCCGGTCCAACTAGTCGGACCGCGAACCAAACATGTCACCGGATTTCAAATCCGGCCCGATCTGATCTCAAAATACATTGGAAAAATAACTTTTGGAAATGCATGAAATTGGAATCGAACACGCAACCTCCCTTAGAAAGTTTATCATCATCCCCACTACTTTTATATCTATATAATTATTAAAACAGTAGTTAACCTAGCCTTTTAAAGGCCTCTTCAAATTTAAAGCTTTTTTTAAAATTTGCCACATAGGTTCTTATTCTATGTGGCATCTCTATAATTTTTGACAATATTTATTTCTATTTTATATATGTCTTTTACAAAATTCAAAAGCAAAGAAAAAAAATCATAAACTGTATAAACTTAAAATATACTTTTAAAACTGGAAAATATTTAGTTTTCAAAATAGTTATATTCAATCCTACGTATTATAAACTCTAACTATATCACATTTATCATTTGATATATTAATTTAGTTTTCTTTTTTATTATCTTTTTTTTGGTGATCATGTAAAAACAATTTTCTTTTTTATTTAATATAAGGTTTTTTTTAAAAATTTTTATAAACATGGAGGACTTTTCTCTTTAATTTTTATATATGTTCTTATTATTATGATTAAGGTCGAAGGAAATGTTCATCAACTTAATTGGTAAAAACCTCCATAATGCCCAATGAACATTTTGAAAATATTCAAGTGTAAACATCAATTGCTTTCATATTTATCTTTAATAACATTTTGATAGTGATATATTACACCCATATTTAACATTGTTTCATTTATATTCACATGCTTACGAAATTAATAAGAACAATCACATTGAACTAATTAAACAAAATATTTGTTATTGTTTATGTCTACATCAAAACATTTAAATCAACACTAATTGAACAATAACTTATAATAAAACGCGCATTGCGCGGGGTAAAATACCTAGTATATATATATATATATATATATATATATATTTCTTCCTAACTATGAATTTGTGTTTAACAATTTATAAAAAGGTTCGGGCCCACGAGTATCACTATTAACATCATAAGACAATACTTTTGATGATAATATCGCAATGGTGTATTGTTAGTTTATACAACCAACGGTAAAACATATACATTGTGATACATTCTTAAAAAATGATAGTACCAATATCATCTCCCTTAAGACTACCTCAAACATAAAAATTTAGAATGTTAATAATAACTATACGAGAATTTTGATTTATAAATCAACGTACTTATCTATAAAAACAAACGATGGTGACCCAATTGGGTATTTCATGAGGTATGGGGAGAGAGAGGGGGTGATGTAGACAGACTAATCACTATCTCACAATATTTTTGATGGATATATTACAATTTTGCATTATTAGTTTATACAACTGACTTCATGGTACCAATATCATTTTTCCATATTGTGATTCACAGAATAACTGGAAAGACAACCTCCAAATATCATTTGAAGCCATAAAATTGGGTACACAAAACTTCAGTAATTACAACTGCATTGGAAAAGGAAAATTCTGGAAATTGTATGAAGGAGAAATTTCTATCGCGAATGTTAATGGACGTACCCCCATTTTTGTAAAGCGGTTTCATAACCTGTGTGATGAAGGAAACTCTCAGTTTATGGTAGAGCTAAAAGTACTTATTGAGCATAAGCACAAGAACATCGTTGGTCTTGTAGGGTATTGTAACGAAATGGGTGAAAAAATCATTGTTTATGAGCATGCATCAAACGGAACACTCGATAAGCATTTGGATAATGTCAATCTTACATGGAAAAAGCGCCTCAACATATG
Source organism: Erigeron canadensis (assembly GCF_010389155.1). Lineage (NCBI taxonomy): Eukaryota > Viridiplantae > Streptophyta > Magnoliopsida > Asterales > Asteraceae > Erigeron > Erigeron canadensis. The sequence continues at coordinate 5,961,852 of NC_057765.1, read as the reverse complement.
CCTCGATGTTGCAAGGGGTTTGGAATATCTTCATAGAGGTGGCATTACAAAAGATACACCAATGATACATAGAGACATAAAAAGTAGTAGCATTCTACTTGATGGTGAATGGAGGGCTAAACTTTCTAATTTGGAAATGTCCTCAGATGCTTATGTAGGTAAGAAAATAGAACATGTCTATGATGATAATGCTTATGGCTCGTTGGGCTATGTTGACCCGAAATACAAAGAGCTGGGTTTCTTAACACCAACAACAGACCTTTATTCATTAGGTGTGGTTTTATTAGAGATCTTGTGTGGGAGATCTTCGTGGGCAGAAGGATGTAAAAGTCATGATGAGTCTTTAGTCCCTTTGGCTAAAAGGTGGAAAGAAGAAGATACTCTCGATACAAGGATCTTTCAAGGTATGAAGGAACAAATTGTGCCACGATCATTGGATGTATATTCAGCCATCACTTTTGAATGCCTTGGTCTTGCACCACCTTTGACTATCTTACACAAGTACTTGGATTATCGACCAGATGCTAAAATTCTGATTGAACATCTTACGTTGGCATTGACATACCAAGTAAGGCCTTGCTTATTTTTTAGTTATAAACTTGATAATTAAAAGTTTAATACATTTAGTTAAATTTCACGTTTTTTTTTTTACTTAATAAACAAGAATAACTATGAATTACTTATTTTTTACTTAATCCTATTCAAATTAGGATAGTAAATCCCATCTAATATTATCAATGATTAAATTAATATACTAAGGGTCTATTTGTTTCTTTAACTATTAAGTAACTGAATTAATTAAATGACTAAATTATTAGATAGTGTTTTTTTTATTAAGGAACGTCATGTAATAAAATGAATGCACGCAACTAAAGTCTTAAATGCTTGAAATACAGGAGGATTACGAGATGTGGGAGCCCAGGCTCCCCAAGGACTACGAAAAACTATGCAAGATGTCAAAATCTATATTCAAGTTCAGGGGAAGAGAAATATTTGATAAGCTCTCCGATACTCCTGAAAGGATTAAAAACTTTTACGACTTGCTGTGCGAAGGTTTCTTTTTTCAAAAAGGCAAAGCGGTACATTTATTTGATACTCGTATATTTTTACTTGAAAACTATAATGATTTTCTTTAATTTCTTACAAAGAGGAGTGGATTAAGAATTTAAGCATATTTTTTGTTCCCAAAATGCCTATTTTAGTATATTTATGGTTCCCATAATGTCTCCACACATTATAACAATATTTAGTGTATGTATAATCACTATAATTTTTTAATCATTCAATCACTTTACTTAAATTATTAAGTAATTTACATATAAATAAACGAGCATGGTACCCGCGCAATGCGGCGGTGGTGGTGGGGAAGACGGTCCGGTGGTGGCGGTGAGAGTACTTTTTTAGAGATGAAAATAGTTGAAGGGCATAGTTGGTATATCATATGAGAAGGTGCCTAGCAAGGAAGATTATTTAAGAGTATTTTTGTCTTATCAGGTTCTTAATTAAGTAAAGGGGAGGAACCCAGTTTCCTTTATAAGGTATATTATAGAAGACATGCAACAAGTTGCGCTATTATTCCTTAATTAGTAAATCACATGATAAATATCATTACTTGATTATAGAGGAAAAGCATGGGGCTGCCTAGAAATTATTTACATTTTGATATATCTTGAGGACATGTTACATTTTTGCTAAAAAGATTAGCATATATATTAATCATTCATGCACTTTGTTTTAAAGAGATTCGTTTCTTGTACAACAGTGGTTTTCATTGGGGAGTAACGATAGAAGAATTGCGACGATATCAGCGACAAATTTTTCATACACCAACCGTTCATTACGCAAATGGCAACGAGCACCAGAATCAAGGTTCCATTCTCTAGATCTCTTGATCTCCTGTGTTAATTTAACCTGTATCTGCATAAAACATAGCGGTAATAAATATGTAATTTCTTAAGTGAAAGTGACCAACAAATATCTTTAAGTTATGGTTTTGCTAAACTCAATCCTAAAGGTTGTAGTTAAAATGCATTAAATAGTTGTACACTTACCATAAAATTCAGGAGGGCTTTTCGTATGTAAGGTATAACTTTTTATGCACGTTAAGTACAATATGCATTTATCATTTTCCTTAAGTTATGCAGGTACAATCTTTTAACACAGTTATCAAAAGTTGTATAACTTTTTAAGACACTTTTTAACACACCTATCATAAGGTGTATAACGTTTTGTGTGTCTTTGTTTGCACTTAGAATAGTGTTCAATATCATATTATGTTTACATGTATACAATTTTGTAAATTTGAGCTCTCTTTTTTATTTTGGCTGGAAATAATTATCAAATACTTATATGAGTTAATTTCAAAAATCATCCTTTTGGTTTTACCGAAAAATCATGTTTCATCCTTTAAACTTTAAAATGACACTAGTAGTCCTTTATACGCGGATAATGGTCACGTTTCGTCCTTTAGTCGACCGTATAAAGGACGAAATGTGACCATCATCTGTTAGATTAAAGGATGAAATGTGACCATTATCCGTTAAATTAAAGGACGAAAAGTGACCATATTCCGCGTATAAAGGACTACCAGTGTCATTTTGAAGTTTAAAAGATGAAACGTGATTTTTTGGTTAAACCACAAGGACGATTTGTGAAATTAACTCTACTTATATAGAAGCTTGTAAAGGGAAAAAAAAGGTTTTAAATTAGGTCATGGAATTAAAGTCATGCACTGTGCAGGTTCAAGGTAGCAGTGCGAATGTTAGATAGTTCAAATCTTAAGATCCGAATCAAGGTAAAACCTCAAGTTTTACTGTCGGGTGACAACTATGGTGTTTATCTAGTCTTCAAATTTGGTGAACCAAAAAAACGTCTAGCTAAACGAACGTATGTGAACCTAAAGTACAAGAGGGGGAGTGATAAGTTACATGTGGATTTCGCCACGTGGAGAGAAGACGGTTGGATGATGATTGAATTGGGCAAAATCTTAGATTACAAGGAAGACACTGACTTTGAGGTATTTTTGGAAAGTTTTTCGCGAGGGTATTGTGGAAGAATTGTCTATATTGAAGGCATTGAGTTTCGGACCATAGACAATGCAAGTTTTCTGTTTCCTTATGTCGTAGATTAAGGGTGTAGATAAATCGGATACGTTTTCATGCTCTACATTACAAGTAAATAACAGTGTAAACTTTATTCAGGTATACGAACAAGATGGGTCTAAAGAAATCGAGAAACTAAATAAAAACCAACAAGTCTTGAAATCATGTTTAAACAGTGATAAGGTGCAACAATATCCAGTTGATTCTAAGGAAATATTGAAGTGCCATGGACATGAGAAAAAGGTAGAAAATATCCTTTTCTGATATCTAACTAAATATATTTATAGAGAATAAGTAACTTATTCTTTGTGTTTTTGGTGATCATTTATCTCAACTTTGGTGAATAGGGGTTTTTGCTAAAACAAGTTCAGAATGAAAAGATTTGTTTCACTCTTATAGAAATAACCGTTCCATACGATTATTCAAAGGTGAAGCATTCAAAAGTGAAGCATTTTCGGTCTAGATATTCAGCCAAGTTGTCTTTTGCTTTAAAAGCAAAGCCTTTACAATTGAAGTATTTAGCTGAGCCGAGGTTGGTATTTGAAAACAACTCATTACATCTTTCTCTGTTTAAATGATGGACTTTTCCTTGTACATTTCTCAGCTATGCAAAATGGATAAAGTTTTGCAATAAAATACTTTGATACTATCTCATAATTGAATTTCTTATAGTGTTGTAGATAAAACTAAATTGAAACAACAGAATCAGCAGAGCATATATACTGTATTAATGATACATCATTTCTTTTCTCTGTCTTTGTCATTGTTACTTTACTTGGTCTTCAAGGATTATATATTCACATGATATAGTGTACATGCAGATTTCAAGGGGGAATTGAGCTTCTTAAGCAACAAGTATTTGGGATTAAGGGCAAGATTGAAAGTCAAACGTTGTCACCGGATACAGATTACATGTGTTACCTTGTATATAAGCTTTCAGATCACTGTCAAGGGATGCATTGTCCGGTGAAAGTAAGAAATGGTTTACATTGGGATAAGAAAGAGATTGGTCTTATTTGTTTTAGAACCCCAAGCCCTTGGAATTTACCGGATACTAATGGGGCTCCAAAAGAGAGGGGTGATGGATGGATGGAGGTTCTCATGTGGAAATTCAATTCAAATTCTGATCTCAGAAATGATCATATTCATATGAATTTGAAATTCATAACTTATGAAGGAACTATGTCCGGCCTTATTATATGTGGCCTTGAGATTCGACCAGGGTAAAGGTTAATTCATAATACTAAGTTTTTACTTTCGGGTTTTTATGTTGGTATGTCGCATCGTAATTGTTGAAAATTTGTTACCATGAAAAGGCTTATTTTCTTTGTCGCAATGTGGAATAGTAATGAATCTCTCACTTTATTTATTGTTAACTAAATAGGTTTGGCATAAATCTGGTACCAAAGCTATGAGCTCTGAATCCCTATACGCCTATAGGAGTTGTTTCATAAATCTATTGTTTAGCTAATATTCTAGATGGAAAAGGTTTTAGTTGGGAACTTGGGGGTGGATGGTGGTTAGTGGTTAAGTATTACAAAAGGTTTCAGAACGAAACAAGATGTTGTTTTACATATGGAAGAATAAAAGGTTCTTAAGAGGTTTGTGGCTCCGAATAAAAACAAAGGACTGAAACTCTTGAAACTTCGACCGAATAAGGCTTAAGAGAAAATTTATAGAAAACATGGAAAAACAAATGAGGCCTTACTCGAGTAAATATCAAATTGGGAAAATAGAGTGAATGTCAAATAAAAACATTGGTGTAGATAAAATAGACATCTTCTAAAACATATGGAAGAACAAGAGATTCTTAAGAGGTTTGTGGCTCTGAATAAGAAACGAATGAAACTTTTGAAACTTCTGACCGAATAAGACTTAGGAGAAAATACAAAGAAAATATAGAAAAACAAATGAGGTTTTACTCGAGTGAATATCAATTTCAGAAAGAAAGAGTGAATGTTAAATAAAAGTTTTGGTATTAGATAAAATATACATTTTTAAAATTGAAATTAAAATTACACGTTATTAGTCTTTAACTCTTAAGTCTTAGCTATCTCGAACATATTTGGCTAATAGATTTTTAAAAGCTCATTTTTTGATTTTATATAGTATTATCATATTAAAATTTTAATTTTAATGTAACTAGTTTCATTTATATTTAAAAAATAAAAACTCTAAAATAAAATGTTATAAATAATTTTTCAAAAGCTTTTTATTTAGATTGAATCTTTTAATTTTTAAAATTATACAAATGTAAAATTTCAAATACAGACACCATACCAGATATATGTAAAAAGTAAAAGTTATAAACATCAATGCTTAAAAGTATGGATTAAGATTCTCTAAGAGTGTATTCTTGAGTTTTTTTTTAAAGAAAATAAAGGGGAAGATTGGATAGGGGAAGAAAGGATTGAAGATTAGATTTATAAAAGTCATTCTTGAGTTTGAAAGGAAAGTGAAAGAAAAATAATCGGAACAATCGCCGAAAACCTGCAACCACCCCGAAAACTTGCAACCACCGCCGGAAACCACTCTTTCCACCTGCAACCACCCCTTCCACGCAACCACCACCGGAAACCTGCAACAACCACCGGAAACCTGCAACCACCGCCTGCAACCACCCCTGCAACGCAACCACCACCGGAAACCTGCAACTACCACTTCCACGAGTTTCCTTCCAAATCAAGCCAAAATGGCCAGAAAACTTTTAGGGGGAAAAACCTTAATTTTTCCTTCTCTTCACTTTCTTTTCTTTTGGAAAAAAAACTCAAGAATACATAAATGTGATTTTTTTTATCTTTCCCTTTGTTTTCTGTTAAAAAAAAAAACTAAAGAATGCAGCCTAAAATTAATCCAACTTCATAGGTGATGGGTTAAGATTAAAAGTTACCATTGGATTTAATCCAACCAACTTCAATCCTAATCCAAGAGTATACTACACTAATATAGAAACAGACCCCACGTTAGTCGTTCACCCACTTCACTTTCTAGTACCTCACTTTCCCATTTCACCTGCCATTTTAACTACGACGATCAGCCAGCAATCACTTTGTTCCGACATGACGACTACCACCGCCACCCTGTCTTCCCCTTCTTCTTCGTCTGTTCCTCGTCGTTCTGTCTTCCTCGGTGTCGATGTCGGTACCGGCAGCGCGCGCGCAGGTCTCTCTATCCCTTTCTCTCTTATATTTATCAGAATTAATTATTGTTAAAAAACACTCATTTGTCATCATTATTCTTTATAGTATTCTGATATATATATATATAGGTATTATTATAGATGTGAGTTATTATGCTAGTGAGAAGTATGCGAAACAACGATATACAAATTTATCATTACTACTAAGGATTTTTTCAGTCAAACACTTCTTTTCCTATCAACACTAGTTACTATTAACATGCCACTTAATTAGTCTTGACATACATTTTATAGAGACTGTGATACAACTTACCATTCTGGGCGGAGCCATGACGGGTAAGGGCGATTCTCGTCAGGTAGATTACCCCATCACCGATCACCCCCACCAACTACCCTCTATTAATACCCCTAAGGGCGTAGCCTGATACGAATCATAGTTTCCATTGGCAGGTGGTGGTGGCTGGGAAGAAGGCCGGTGGTAGGGAAGAATGAGAACTAGTAAAAGGTGAAAATTAAGCACTTCGTACCATAACCTTCCCTTATTAGTATATATAGGGGTGATCAAAATGCGGGCCGACTCGTTAAATTCGTTGAACCAGCCCGGGAACGTAACCTGGTATAATGTGGTCCGGTCTACGTGCTTGATTTTCATGAAAATGCGGTCCACGGGCCGATCCCACCTCAACCCGGTGAAAAAACCCTTACATGCTAATATTTTAATATTTTGAATAAATGATTGGTCCCTATGTTTTTATGTATTAAAATATAGTATGTGAAGGGTTTTTCACCTAATTTGGGTGTGAAACAGCCTCATATTCACATTCTCCATATATATATATATATATATGTATATATAATATGTTGATAAAAGGTAATAAGCCTTCTGGTGCTTTCACGCCACAAGAGAGAAGGGAGGAGGGGTTCGACGTGAAAGCTTCCACAACGTCGGATGTCACACTATCAAGCGTCGTAGTGGCTTCAATGTAGTTTTTACTAAATTTTATGTATGAGACATTTTTTAGTTTTAGATTAGTAAATATCGGTGGGTAAAAGGTGGTTCAATGTGGTGTTGATGTGTTAAAGAGTAAAGTCAGGTGCATCAATGAAGTTGTTTTGGGCGGGGACACGTCCTTACTACACTTCTTGCATTGACGTTTTTGCACTGGAACCAACCCTGAATACATATTACATAGCTTATATACTAGGGATGTGTATATGTATCTAATTGTGTCTACTGTTGATTAGAGAAATTATGCACCAACTGCAACTCTTAAAAGCGTCATATTCATCTAATTTATTTATATAATCATTCTCAATTCAGCAATTAACGAGCCTTTGCCTTGTGGTTTTAGATGTAGGTTCAAGTCCCATTTGAGACAATCTGTGGAAATGGTAGGCTGTTAACATTGCAAGTCTTTGCCTCCACAAAAATAAATCTCTTTTAAAAAAATGTCGATAGATTAATTGTTTCATTCCTACATTTAACGACTTGTATATCTATATCATGTTACGCTGTAATGCCATTATTTTATATGGAGTTGCTAGATTTTATTTAGTTATATGTCGTTTTGAAAGCACACAACTATGTAGTGAATGAACTATGTAAAGGCGTCTTATCATATTCTATTTACTCAATTGTTGTTTTTATCTATTTACTCATATCAACCTTATATTTTGGTTTTATTTAGTCATATACTTTTAATTGAGGGAAGCCATACTTTTGTAAATCTTTTTTTTGGTATTATTCCAAAAATCCTGCAATTAATTATGATCAATTGTCTATACTGGCAAAAAAAAGAAAAAAAAATTAAAATCAAAGTTCATACGAATGCATGGAAGTTCAGTAGGATTAAAAAATCACCATAAATTAAAGTTTTGCATACTTTTAGAAAAGAACATGGGGCATTTTATCCCTTGGAATTGGAAAAGAACTCTATAACTTTGTTATGTGTTTCAGTCAGTCTTTATAGCTTACCGGGTATTTCAGGCCTTTTTGATGAGATTGGAAAACTTCTGGGTTCTGCTAGCAGTCCGATACAAATTTGGAAAGAAGGCGATTGTGTTGAGGTAAGAAAAAATGGTTTCGTTGGTAGTATGTTTAATCTTTGAATATTTTGTGTACGAAATAAATATTAAGTAGAATAGATTGTACTTTACTCTCACATGTTACCCTTAATTTTTTCTGTCCACAATCATAAAAAATATAGACTGAACTTGTTGAAAATGTTACATATGAGTAATATTTGACTTTTAATTTGCGCATATTGCAAAATAGCAAGTAAATAAATATTTGTTCTTTTGCAAATCCAGCAATCTTCAACTGATATTTGGCTTGCGATCTGCACTGCCGTTAAAAGAGCTTTATCTATTTCTGACATTGCTGGTGAACAAGTAACTGGGATGGGTTTTGCGGCTACATGTTCTCTTGGTTAGTTCACATTCAGCTCTAGAAGTGGCAATTCTGACCCATTTACATAGTTATATACATATTTTGTTTATCTTTAGCGGGTCAAACTGGTTTTATAAAAAAAATTAACTTAGAAGAAAATGGGTTTAACTCATCTTAAGTCTCCCAAAGTGTAGTTATAATGCATGGAACCGCCAAAACATTTTAGAATTTGGTTATTTATTAATAATATATAATACTTCTAATTAAATTTGACACTATAGTAATTCTTAAATTTAAAGATTTTGGACTAAAAGTGCTTCAGGGTCAACCCAAATCATACAACCTACCATATTCCTGTTCAACCTGTTACCCAACCTACACAACCTGCCCATGTTTACGCCTCTACTAGTTAGTAGTTACTCAGGTCGGATTCTAATATGGCTTGCTATCGCTATGCAGTTGCTGTGGATTCTGAAGGTCAACCTGTGTCAGTATCCTGGAGTGGTGATACTAGGAGAAATGTGATAGTATGGATGGACCACAGAGCGGTAAAGCAAGCTGAAAGAATAAATTCCTGCAATTCACCTGTATTGCAACATTATGGTGGTTCAATTTCTCCTGAAATGAAGCCACCAAAGGTATTTAAGTAGATAATGACAGATATTTGCTTTCACATTTGAAGTAAGATAAAAAGAAGTATTTGTTCCTTTATGTCTTATGTAATTCCTTAAAATTGGATCAGTTAGTTTTGTATATTGGAGATGCACTTTAGTGGAAACATGGAACATTATTTTTCTTGTACCTACTCTTCTGTTTTCTAAGAAATTTCGTATACTTAGCAAGCAATTTATCTCGTCCATAACTCAAGGAGTGTGTGTGTGAGAGAGAGAGAGATAGAGAGAGAGAGAGGAATCTTTTGAAAGTGATCATGTGATATTAGTTACGGTTAGGTAATCTGTTTGTATTTATGTTGTTTTTGTTTGTTTGTATTTATTGTTGTTTTAAGCTGTATGCTACGATCCCACGTCGGCCAAATATTGAATTGTTGGTGATCTATAGGCCTAGGTGTCCCCTCATTCTTTGAGCTAGCTTTTTGAGGTGAGTTTTACACCTAGCTTATGCCTTGATACGAGCCTATTATGACATGGGTTTGGATCACTGTAATAATCGGATAAGCCAGTCGTTATAGTGTTTTTGGCAAGTTATGAGATAAAAATACTACACAAGATATTTATTTATATAGAAGAGGCATATTGTGAAATAGCTTAGTTCATTTTATACGTATTTAATCAGTTTTGTGCAGCATGCATGGAACAAATGATCCAAAACAGTGATAATCAGATACATATACTAATATACATTTAATTGCTCAAAATTTAACAGTCACCAACTTTCCATCCATGCATCCCTTCGCTTCTATTTTGTTTTGCAACATTTTTGTTGATGATGGATATTATTACTGCTATCATAGCTATTGTGGGTGAAAGAGAATTTACCAGAATCTTGGTCAATGACGTGGAGGTGGATGGACTTGAGTGATTGGTTGTCATACAGGTAAACTGCATACCCTTTTTTGTTGCTAATTCAATTTATCCCTCTTTTTGTCACGTACACGAAGTATTTAAAATTTCTATTATTAAATTATACGACTTCATTCCAAGTTTTAGTGGGGTATTGTTGTCTTTTCACTTTGGTAATTATGTATTCTCTTGCCCTCATGGTAGTTTTAATGGTTTGGTATAATTCATAAGCAGCTCGCGTCTCTTAGAATTAGAGTAGAATGCAAAAATTGAGGAATAAGCTACTGTGTGTATGTTTAGTTTCTAAAATCAGTAGTTATTATATTAAAATTTTTTGCTCTCTGTCAATTCATCTTTTTGTTCTTTATCAGAAATTGTAACATTCTTTTTGGCCTCCATAATCTTTCTAGAGCAACAGGAGATGATACTCGCAGTTTGCAAATGTTTTGCAAATGGACATATCTGGGTCATGCACAGATGCAGCACATTGATGAGAACAGCTCCGGAGACATGGAAACCCATCGCTGGGATGATGGCTTTTGGGAAGAGATTGGTCTTCGTGACCTTGTGGATGGGCATCATTCCAAAATAGGTATGCTTGTTTTTACAGCAGTGGTGGCTCCTTTAACCTGTATATATACTGGAGTGAGTGGGTAAAGTTGTGCTAAAAGTCATCCAAAATGTCTTATTATGCATTAGACCTTCAAGTATTAGTGTGAAATATATGTTAATATATAGTTTTGTTATATTGGAAAGTTTCAAGTATTAGTGTGAAATATATGTTAATATATAGTTTTGTAGTTATTTTAACAGATAGGAGGAACACGTTTTTTGTTACTTGCATGTACCACCTTTAACTTGCATCTATGTCTCCATCACCTATTTAATATTTGATGGACTTGAGAAACGAATTCAAGCAACCATGTAATATTTATCTGTTTGTAAACTACATCGGCTTAAACAGCTAGATTGTTAATTCTTTCTTCTTTGTCCAATTTCTCGATCGAAATGCTCATTTTGTTTTCTTTGAGTTACAGGAAGAAGTGTTGCTTTCGCTGGTCATTCCCTTGGCAATGGTCTGAGCCCCGATGCTGCAAAGGCAAGAAATTTTTCCATGGAGAATTCACATTGATTTCTGGTGGCGTTCCATTGAGGTTAATTAATTAAGAAAACAAAATCATGTAATTTTGAGATTATGAACGTTCTTTTCCTGACTACATTGGAATTTGATAATTATTATACATGCTTTTCCACGCCTAAGAGTCGGAAAATAGGTTGTGGTCATATTTTATGAATGTTTTAAAACGGGTTGGGCTAGCGCTCAATGTTGTTTAAATATATTTAAATAAGTAATTTTAAAAAAACGTTGAATATGATTACAAAATTAGTTTATCTCCGTGATATTCTATCTTTTTTCAAAGAATATGATATAAGAGGCTTTGCACACAAGAAAAAAAACTCTGCCAACATTTGACTTGTCTCCTTTCTATAATATTTTTTTTTATGTTCATGGGCTTGACTTATTAGGGTGCAAACAAAATTCATGTTACATGGGTTAGAGTGCCACCACTATAAATTATACTCATTAATAGACTTAAATTTTCAGGAATTGGGTCTTCTAGCAGGAACCCCAGTAGGAACATCACTGATTGATGCTCATGCTGGTGGTGTTGGAGTTATGGAAAGTGTGCCCGACTCCAAAGCTAATGGTTATTCTTCAGTTACCTTATTATCTCGTTCCCGTTCTTTCGGAAGTACAATTTATCAACATATAAATTGGATGACTTTCAACTTCTTTGTCTTGTGTGTCCCTTTTGTCCCGTCCCTTTTTGCTACATGTTGTGATTTGACCCATTTTAGATAGAATGCATCCCAATTTATGTAGGTGAATGGTCAAAATTTACCTTTTGAAATATTTTATTGATTTGTCTTGATTAGTATGTTACTTGCCAGAATCTGATGATGATGATGATGATGATGCCATATGCCGACGTATGGTGCTGGTATGTGGAACATCCACCTGTCATATGGCTATTTCAAAGAGCAAATTGTTTATCCCAGGTGTTTGGGGACCATTCTGGTCAGGTACACATTTGACCCGTGACAGGAGAGTTCAGTATACGTAGTTTTCTTATCTTTCCTCCCTGTTAATGTGAAATTAATATTGACCTTTATTCCATCTGCTTTTAGCACGGTGAGATTATTTAATCTCTTGTCTCACTCTAATTTTTTTCAATACATGTAGCGATGGTTCCTGAGTATTGGCTTACAATAGCAGGCCAAAGTGCGACTGGTTCTCTATTGGACTACATAGTTGATAATCATGTTGCATCCTCACATTTGGCGAACCGTGCTGCTTCCGAAAGTAAGAGTTGATTGAGTATTCTGAAACTGTCATTTTATTTGCAACATATTCCAGTGACACTCATTTAAGCAGCATCTAAATGATGACTAAAAAAAGGATTTGAAGAAAGAAATGTAAGCTTTCTGGCGAGCGCTTTTCAACTTATAAAAAACAAGACGCTAAAGCAATGTGTAAATATTAATTAAAAAGTTGGTGAATCATATTGCTCATATAAATGGGACCAGTGTAATTTGAAAGGGTGGGAGTATTTTTTTCAAAAGGGTGGGTGTATTTGTATTAATTATTTTTAAAGTCCTTTATTTTTCTTAGAAAAGCTACTTTATGCTTAGGTGGTCCTAAATTCATGTAAACGTTCCAGTATTTTTTTCAAAAGGGTGGGTGTATTTGTATTAATTATTTTTAAAGTCCTTTATTTTTCTTAGAAAAGCTACTTTATGCTTAGGTGGTCCTAAATTCATGTAAACGTTCCAGATATTTCTCTGTTTCAAATGTTGAACGACCTAGTAGCACAAATGATGCGTGACATGGAGACTCCATTTGTTGCTGCTTTAACTGCTGATCTACATATACTTCCTGATTTCCACGGTAACAGGTAAATGTGGTAATGAAGCGTATATCTGGAGGTGGCAAAATGGATGGGTCAGGAGGATTGGATAGCTGGTCAAATGGGTCAGGATGGGTTTCGGCTGATCTAATCACTTCCTGTGCAAGCTTTAAGTTTTATTATATTAATGGGTTTGCCATATGGATTCATGTTACATTATTTTCATATACGGTTGGGAAGACTAGAACACTTTCTGCACAGGTGCATAATTTTATTTGTACTTATTTTGTCTTATGAATGGAAAAATCATTTTAAACATAACCTAGTTTTTGAGTAAAATGATTTAGGAGGTTTTATGACACGCATCTGAAACTTTTTAATCATCTCAATTCAAGACAATGTTTTAAAATTTGTTTGACCCACTGAGGTAAGTATTACCGTTATAAATGGGTCTGAATTGTCACCTCTACATATTTCTTTCGTTAGTCGAGTTGGCTAAGCTTTAAACTTTTTTCCTAGATCTCCTATTGCTGACCCAAATGCAAAAGGAATGATCTGTGGCTTAAGTCTTGATACAAGTGACAGACAGTTGGCTCTTCAATACTATGCTACTGTACAGGGCCTTGCATATGGTACACGTCATATCATAGAGCATTGCAATGAGCACGGACACAAAGTAAGAGTTATTTCAGTATCAGTATAAGTTGATATAAAATTAGATGATATTAGTGACAGCAATTTTGGTCTCTCTCTTTTCGAATGCATCGATATGGATTATGAACCTTTTTAACCCCACTGATTTCAAACCGTTGTATTGTACAAAAATTTGACCCATTTAATATAAAGCATGCCTCAGATTGACCAATTGGTAACCAAATTGGTTGAGATGGCCACCTCTCCTCTACCATGGGCACACCGTAAAAGTGGATTAATGTGGCTTACAGCTTACTCCAGCCGAACACATTAGTATGTGTTCGTTTCTATTTTCTAAAGAGATGCTACATTAATGTGGGATTAGAGTTCACTATTGATTCATAGTTTCTAGTATATCCGTATGAACTTATTTCTTGTTTATGGGTGGTATGCTTTTTAGAAAAAAACACAAACGATTTTAGAAAAAACACAAACGTTTCAGGTTAGTACATGTGCACACATATCACATATGAAATTCACAAGTGCAAATTCCAAAAAAGGATATTAGCCATTAAAACTATCATGCAAACATGTATGCTGCACTGTTGTTTACATGACTGTGCTGGCAACATAGAGTGGAACAAAGTTGACTGGTCAAAATCTCTCCTTACACACTCTCTTACCCATCATTTTTTTTTTTGTGTGTAATCAGATTGATACATTGCTAGCCTCCGGTGGACTTTCAAAGAATGCATTGTTCATTCAAGAACATGCCGATATCATTGGTTTCTCTCTCTCTCTCTCTCTCTCTCTCTGTGTGTACATTGCACAGAATTCCATGCATACAAAGTAGATCTTTGAACCATTTATGTGAACATTGTTCAAATCGTGTTTTTTTAATCAACTGGTTAGATGACTGAAATTTGTAAAATAAAAGTGTACTTAAAGGAGTTAAAAGTCAAAGGAGTTTTAGGTCTCCCAATATGTTCTTAAATACGTGGAATTAGTATTTTGTCATTTAGTAGGCATATTATCGAGTTTTTATGTTATTTCCACGTTTATCCAGGTTGTCCGATAATTCTTCCACGGGAAAGTGAGTCGGTACTATTAGGTGCTGCTATTCTTGGTGCTGTTGCTGCAAAGAAATATTCTGGGATCAGGGGGGCCATGAAGGCACTTAATGCAGCTGGCCAGGTATTTAATAACGTCATTGGTTTCATTGGTACTATTATTAATTTTAGATGAATTTTGCTATGCACATTATTAAGACTTTGCTTATGCTGATCTTGATTATGCATAACTTGGTCCATTTATGCATTAGCTACTAAAGTAAATAGAATATTTGAACTTTTAGTACACCTGTTGTCCGGAACGCATTTTTATTCATTAAACAATCAAAATTAGGTTGTTGGCCTTGCTCCACCTACATCCTTAACATGTACATCATTGGTGGCGAGTGGGTGCTCTGGGTTGATCGGGTTATCTGATAACTTGGTTGGGTTGACCAGCAAGCAGTTTCATGTCCATCTTATAGAAAATTTTGTATATATTTGACGTGTTAAGTTGGGTTCCAGAAAAATTAATAAAATTTGATGAGCTGGCCAGCTGGATATGTTTCCAAAAGATATATAGTTTACAGAATGTACCCATTTTCTTAATACAATTTATAAGGTTTTATGCATTAACAAAACACTCTTTTGATTCCATTGACCCCTTGTTTATAAATAAATTAATGCATTATTTAAGTTTACAAAACTAATATTATTTTTTGAAATTAGTCTAAATCCCTGAACAGTTTCCTGAAGGTTTTATCTACAAACATAACTTTAGGTGATTTTCAACCTGGTTGACCGATTACCCTTCTAGCATAGTTTTTCACGGCACCTGTTTGTAATCAAGTACCACTGGTTTAAATTGCCACCTCTGGTGGCTCCCCTGTCCATTTTGCCATTTGTAATTGGAAGGTTATATGTATTGTGGGGCAAAACAAGAAGTTTGGAAAAGATAAAACTGAGTTTATCTAACCATCTCTTTTATATTTACAGGTCATTCATCCATCGGAAGATCCGAGAGTGAAGAAGTACCATGATGCGAAATACCAGATATTCAGGCAGCTTTACGAACAACAGCTCTCTCAACGTGCAATCATGGCTGATGCGTTGTCTTAGATTTTCTAAACACTAATCCTCGTAAATATGCATATGGAGAGAACTGTCATCGTAGACATAACAAGCAAGGCTAACTTGGGTCAGACTTACCTATACGTCTCCCTATTATTATTTATTAAGTACTATTGGTATTATTATTATTAGGAAACTAATATATTTTATGATACATTTATTATTATTTTTATTATTTAGTTAGCTTGACAACCAAGCTATAGGATTGGTATAAGGGAGATGATATGTGCGCCACCTGTTTTTGACCGTACACCACCAAATGTGTTTTAGAGTGTTGTACAGTACAACATTGTATAGCATGTTTGGTGGTGTCCGGTCAAAATTTAGTGGTGTACAGATCACTTCCCTTGGTATAAATATAATATTAGGGCTGTAATTATGAGGTGTAGATTATTATATAGAATTTTATTGTTATTGTTAGTCAATTTAGTTATTTACTTGTTATGGAATACCATCCTATCTTTCTTATGTGTGTGACCTTCGGAGAAAAACGAACTTGTAAAGGATGTCTAAGATGAGTAAGTTTTTAATTTTTAATTTTATTGGTATAATGTTTATTATGATGATGTAATGTTTTTATTTTATAAATGTATGTTTCATTTGGTAATAGTGTTTAATTATACGGAAAAAAGGGGAAAGTGATGAAAGAATTTAAGAAGTGTTGTTGGTACAGTTTAAAAATGTTTGATGTGACACTTAAAAAAGGGCAAAGTAATGAAAGAATTTAAGTGATAAAATTGAAGAACAGGATGAAAACGTATTGTATTAAAAAAAGATATTAAGAATCTTGTATAAATAGCCAAACACTTGGAATGGTGTTATCAAATCAAATGGATTACAATGAACATTGGCGATGTTAATATTACCTGATGTTTGGTCGTTTAGATCGTTGGTGATATATGATATATTAAGACAATGCTAAAAAAACAGAAATTGCATCTTTTATCGCTATTGTTTTCTACAACTAAACTACCTTAGTACTCTTTACCCTTAATATGAAAACATGGATGATCATACTAAAACCATTCATATTGAATTAAATGAAACCTAACTAAACATATCTATAAAACCATCCCCATTGCGTGAAAAATGGGGTGGTTGGTTGGATATAGAGTATTGCTTTAAATATTTATTGACCAATCATAGCTTTTGATTTTCTAAAGTTGATTTTTGTTTTTCATTTTAATTTTAATTTACACCTTTTTGTTTTACATCACAAACTAGTTAATTATCATCGGTTCAACCCGGGAATAGTAATAAAAGTTTTGTAAAAAATGTATCTTTGATACTGAAGTTGTGACAGTCCAACGGTATTCATAACTCGCAATAGTATATCTTATGTTTCAAATAAATTTAATACCCGTATGATATGCCAAAAATTTAAAATTTTGATATGGTAAAATTACTTTTTGATTTATTGCACACTTTTAAACAAACATATTCATGAGAAAATGATTCTAATTAAAACTCCAATGATTGAAGGTTTAATGCAAATACACCAAAATAACAATTGTTCCAACAAGACAATTGAGGCCCCGCAATGCGGGGTCCGAAGTTTACTAGTTAAAATAATGTAAGGTATTACCTATTTAGTCCCTCTAACTTTAGGCTAGTTTCCGTAATTAGGACTAATTTTAACTAGTTGCTATAGGTGCGGGGTTGATCACTCCCGGACAATAAAGAGACGTTCGTTGAGTCCAATCCGTTATCGTCAAATAGAAATTCTATAACCTTAACACCTATTTATTAAAATGAAAAATGATAATTCCTCCTAACCAAATAGCCTAATAATCCTCCTAATACATTAATAATGTGACATGTGTTATCTATTAGTTTTCTTTCTTAATCATGCCTCTTACATGTTTAGAAAGATTTTTAGGTTATTTAGTTAGGAGGATTAATCATTTTCTTATCAAAATATGAAAGGAAACTTAAATAAAAATGAAAAAGAGGTGGCGTAAGGGAGATTCTAAACTAAAGCATGCGGGGAAGCGGGGGTATACTTATCATTCAATCCAATCACTCCTTAAATGTGGTTCATGTATTCAAATTTTCCTGTAAACTTTTAAATTTATTTATTAAATAAAAACCTCTCTGAATAAAATAACAAAAATAGAATAAAATTAAATTAAAATAAAAAAATGTCAGTAAGAATACCGCCATCCCACCACCACCACCTCTTTATCAGCAACACCCAATCCTCCTTTTTCAACACTAAATCAAGAAAACCACAATCATTTGTTAAATTTTCCGTCCAAAATCGCTCTTCTGACGCCAATACTTCTCTCAACAACTCACGCAAGGTATATATATATATATATGTATATGTATATATGTTTCTATATTTATTTCTTTTTAATGTATTTATTTATTATATCTTGTTAAGATGATATTAAATAATAATTATTTTGTCTACTGATATTTATATATTTTTAATTTATAACTATATATTATATATACAGTTTTCAAATAATGTATGGTTTTTGAGTAGTTTATAACTATATATTTATAACTATATATTATCTTGCAATCCTTTGTGGCCAGAGGTCCCTATGGAAGCAGTCTCTCTACCTTTGTGTAGAGGTAAGACTGTCTACAGCTTACCTCCCCCATATCCCGCGCAGGGATTGGGTCCAGTTGTTGTTGTTGTTGTTGTTGTTGTGTATGGTTTTTGAGTAGTTTATATTTTCTATGTATATGAAATTGAGGATGAATGGTTTTAAATTATCGAGACGATAACTCGGTAGAGTAATGAACTTGTATAGGAGTTTTACAAAAGGGTAGAAGGCTTATATGAGATAATGATGCAGCAGGCAAATGAGTAAATTTTATTAGATTGAAGTAGAAAAATACTGGTTCTAGAATTCGGTGTGGTATCTGTATGATCACAGCGTGGTCATGCTTCTAGAATTTCAAAATATAGTTGAAAATTTTGGAGGGGTGGGCTAAGACACTCCGTAGCCCATCTGGTTTGTGTTGAGAATGTTAGGCAAGTTAATTGAAAGTAGGTATCCCTGTAGATGTATGTGAGATTAAGATCTGAATCTGGATTAAATTTGAGTGTGAATCTTATATGTTATATCGTAAACGCTCACTAGTTTTGCTTACATTCATGTTGTAGGTTTGTTTTAACATGCCTTCTATGGCGGTATGAAGTGAATTACCTAACTGAACTTACGTTTCTGAATTCTGCAGCTAGTATTAAAGGTGAAAGAGAAGCTTGAGAAAGATCATTCCAGTCTCCCTACAGGGAAAAATGGAAGAGATGACGAGGAGCTCATTCTTTGGTTTTTAAAGGACCGTCGTTTTGAAGTAGACGAGGCTATCTCTAAACTGACCAAAGCAATTGTGTGTAAATCTCTTGAATACACCCTTACTTGGCAGTAGCTTGTATTTATTATTTTTTTCAAGTATCACATAATTTCTTGTTTGTGGCAAATAGATAATGACCAACTTGTAGCATTGTCACTTATAAAGTTGTGATGTGATATTTTCCTTATTATAATAGGCAACAATGATATTTAGGGGTTTTGTGATGTCAAGTACTATCCTTTATCTGATTATTGATCTAGGATTAAGTTACATCCGCTTTGTGAAACGACTGTCTCTTGAATACAACCCATTTCTGTATTCTATTTGTATGTTTGTTATTACCAGTTTACTTATTAGTGAATACTTGTTATATTAATCCTGGAGAGATAGTTTTTCTTGTTTCTTTATCTACATTTGTTGTTCATTTACATGTATTCAAAATATTCATTTACGTGTATGATATATTCAGAAATGGCGACAAGATTTTCGTGTGTCAGAACTGACAGAAGAATCAGTAAGAAGAGTAGCTGCAACTGGAAAGTCATATGTTCATGATTCACTTGATATCCAAGGCAGGCCAGTACTAATAGTAGTGCCATCAAAACATACTCCAGAGGTAAACTTTATCACTAGAGTTGATCCAGTTACTTATAAATGGCGGATTTTGATTATGTTTTTTCTCTACCATGTCAAATGGGTTAAATGAAAATTTTTTAAGCTGAAAACTCTGTTGGTTTATGCCACTTAAGATTGTGACTATTTACATTTTCTGTCATGTGGAACTTTGTTTGACTCTGTATGAGTTGCGACAGATGTTTGATCGGTCTGAGGACGAGAGGTTATGTGTGTTTTTGCTAGAGAAGGCATTAGCTAAACTTCCGGATGGTAAAGATGAGATACTTGGAATATTTGATCTTCGTGGGTTTGGTTTGAAGAATTCGGATCTTAAGTTCTTAACATTTTTGGTAAGTTATAAACGAGCTTCTTGATGTCTTTTGGTTCTGCCATTATTTATGGGGTGATGATCTCATCCCATTTACATAAAACCTCCTAATTCATTTTACAAGGAAAATACTTTGATAAAATAGTTATAATAGTCATACTTAATGAGTAAACTCAATGTAAGTTTTTAGAAAATGAATCGAAAAGTGTTTGCTGGTTGGCCTGACCTGATGTCCTTGCCTGTTTTCTTTTTGACTAAAAGTTCTCCTGTTTTTCCCCATTACCAACTCAGGCAATTTTCCTGTATGTAATCTAGTTGAAGATATATTGGTAGTCTTGTGAGGAATCATGATGAAACCTCCCTTTGGTATTCTTTCAGTTCACTTTAAAAAGCATCTCTTTGGTCATTGTGTATACATTTTTTATATAATGTCACATATGATTGTGCCTGGCAATGTCAGGTACCAATAGAATTAGGGATATGCAAAGTAATATCTTATTTAATATGGACAGTTTGATGTGTTGTATTACTATTACCCAAGGCGGCTGGGGCAAGTTCTATTTGTTGATGCTCCTTTTGTATTTCAACCAATTTGGCAGCTTGCCAAGCCCATAGTAAAGTCATATGCTTCTCTGGTATGTTTTTTCTATATCATTTCCGTTTTTTTTTCGTGCCATTAACAGATGTGGTGATATTGACCCGTTTATTTATGAGTGAGTCAATTTGGGTCGTGTTGTATCTTAGGGTCGACCAAAGTTTTTTTTCCCTAAGTGGCTAACCGGTAAATCTGAATATATAATGTCGACCAAGGTCTATTTTTAATGCATAAAAACCTCCTTAATCATTCAATCCAAAGATTTAGATTATTGTTGTAACAGTATGGGTGTTGTAATCGTACTTATCAGTTATCACATTAATTTATACAGCCTTCTAAATCATTCTGTTCAAAAATTTAGATTATTATTGTCATCATCATTTTTGTAATCATAATATCGCATTAGTTTATATTCAATGGCCATTAAGTTTTTGCGCCTTTGCGGGTCAATTTAACCTTTCCTTTATCAACCCGAACTAAAAAATGACTCATTCAACCTGAACTGACCTCTCCTTTTGCCCACCTTCAATCATAATCAGTAGTACCCTCATTCTTTGTATTTTATGTATACAAACTTCTAAAGGTAAGGTTCTGCTCGGCGGATGATGTGAGAAAGGAGTATTTTACAGAATCGTCACTTCCAGAAAGCTTTAGGCATTGACAGTATACACCTTTCGATGTTTAGAAAGATCGTTGCAAGGTATTGTATTCCAGATTTCCATTGCTTGGTGATCTCATGTTGCCTAAGATAATATATTCATAATCACATGTACAATATATATGTAATTTTACCATACGTGATATTAGTCATTAATCTAAATAGCCCCTTGAAATCAATCTACATCAGAGATTCTAATGTTGTGTATGATAATGAAAGAGTATAGCAGTCATTCTACATTGAAACTTTATCAACAAGGAAGATTAATGCTTCTTTTGTGACATTCCACAAAAAAGAGTTCTATATTCACATTGTGGCTTTTTGTGAATTTGTCTTGAGTCTAAACCCATTTGTAAAACTTCTTTCCTTTAGAGATGTGGCCAGCTCCAATAAGATTTGATAGTGGTTGGAAGATATGTTTTTTTTGGCTATATCATGTGTTTTCGTTAATGATGCCATATGGTCAAGTCCGTTAAAAGTTAAAACCAAACCCTTATTAGAAAGAAGACTGAAAGGGACTGACATAATACCCGTATAGGACCAAAATGGTGTCGCTAACGTCATTCTATCTTTTTCATTACTCTTTTATTTTACTTCATGTGCAAGATTAACAATTGTGATACTTTGTGTTAATTGCAGGTGCCATTTTTGGTAATAACTTTAAAAGAACACCATTGTATTTTATAGAGGAGGCAACATTTTTTATATGTTGTATATATACAATGTAAATGTTTAGTATTAGATTATATATACATTTGGTTGGCAATAAGCAACTACCAGAGCCTGTGTTGCATTTCTTTGTTTCAAGCTTGCAACTCTTTAATTTAAGCCTTCCTTAGGTATACGCATTGTGGAATCAAGTTTCAAACATGAATCCTTTGTATGGTATTACGCATTGTGGCGTTGGGGTGTATTTAGCTCATCTAGTAATGCGAGCTTGATGGCACGGGCCAATTTTTGGAGGCTCGCTTCAAATAGGCTTGGCTTATTCAACACTGAATAACGGACTAATTCTAGAATGTTTATGTACTATTTATAGGATACTCCTTCGAATTATCTAAAGTATGTTTACGTAAATTGTTATTCTAAAAGATAAATGTGGCCTTGACTATATAACTGGCAAGACTGCCTCATTTGCAATATATGATGCCAATAGTGGATTGAAAATTTGAGATGGTGCCAGGCATTGAGCCATGATGGGCGTGAGATGGTGCAAGCCAACAGCTGAAAACATAGCCGATAAATTTGTTATTGTTGATATTTTGGATGATTAAATGTTAGAAGGGTATAACGAATTAACGATACCCATCAAAATCTAATCTACTCTGTACATTTATCACGTCCTTTAAATAAATGGGTCAAATTGCCACTTTTACATCTTTTAAAAAATAAAAATAACGGACTTTGTTTTAGATCGAAAAGCATGTGCGTACTGGATTATTTTCGGACGTATAAAATCTGTGGACACACAAAAAACGGATACAACCCAAACACTCGAGAACCAAATACGAACAGAATGAACTATAAACTGTGCATACAATCATCTCCGCTCCTTCCAAATCCCAACTCTTTCCTTTCTTGATTCATATAAGAACGGAGTGTACATCTCCGGCTCACTCGAAAACCATTATGACATTTTCGTACTTTTCTTGCCATTCTTTAGAAAAATGTCGAACCTCATTAGATTTCACTGAACATAATGTATAAGGTGGTCCCTCCTCTTCAATCAAGCTACAACGTCGTTGTCGTAGACTCGACGGGTCAAATGATGTTTTGCTTGATCAATGATTTTTCTAGTAGTAACACAAAGCATATTAGCTTCTAATTGCAAAGCAAAAATGAGGAAGACCCCTATAAAAATGGGTGGAGCCAAGTGATTAGAGGAATATTGATAAACCATTTTAATTTACTCAAGGTCATCACATAAATAAATAATTTTTAGTAATAAAACACACAGAATTTGAAGAATATTTACCTCATAAACTGATTCTTAAGCTCACATTAAATTTTAGACCTGTGTCCAACACTGGACACAGGATTCATGATATTATTAATATTAGATTTTCATACATTTAATTCATAAAAGCTTATAAGTTGGAAGATATACGGTTCTAAGTGTTATATAAATTGCAAGTTGTACTACAATAATCACAGGTTTGTCACCGTCATTATTAGCTGAGACATATTGATAAATATATTTATGGTACAATAATTTATCTATTATGGAATCTTTAAAACCAGTTGTACGAATAATGTGATATTATTATGAAAGATATATAAGAATTAAAATATAAAAATAATTGTGATCTTGTACCTGACATTCAAGTGTATGTATTTGATCATAATGTCGACCCATAACATGAATAGGTTTATTTCAATCACCGGTCCTACGATAATTAGATAACAATTACGATTGTTTTTTCATATTCTTTGATAAAAATTAGGACTCTTGATTTGAGTAACAACTATAACTATAAGAAATTAAATATAAATATTTTTTTTTAACTTTTTTAAAAAATATCTCAAGTTGGTGCCTAAAAATAAATATAAGTTAACTATTCAGGGCTAAAAAATATAAATTATTGATGAAAAAAAATAAAAAAATAATGAGACTTATTCTACAAATTAATTTAATATTAATACTAATATAATAATATATTTGGATAATGATTATTAGCACTTTTTACTTATAGTTAATCTACATGATGACATAAGCGATAATCAATTTGATGAAATTGAATGATTTGATTGGTTAATAAGTCATTAGTTCAACTGTCTTATATATACATTAAAATTAAGATTAAGATAAAATATTATTTAATGAGATTTATTTATTTATACTATTAAATTAAATGTATGGAGGGTGCAAAATTTACTCACACAATTATTAAGCAAATTGGTAAGTGATGGGTTGTTTCCTTTGTGGGGTTACCGAAATAATATAATAGTTATCTTTAGTTAGGATTTATAATTAATATAATAGTTATCTTTAGTTAGGGTCGACATTAACATATATAATTATATGTTTAAATATTTATTAATTTGTATAATAAAAAGTCAACATAAGTCAAAACTAAAAATTTAAAGAAATTAAGAGTTGTGATTGGTTAATAAGTTATTAGAGCAACTGTATTTTAGTATAATAAAAGATATTCATTATTTTTTATTTTTTCATTTATAACATTTTTTTAACTTTTTTTTATATGATTAACATTTTTTCCCTTATTTATTTATCTTTTAATAACTAGTAACTTAGCTGTTGTTTTTTTTCTTGGTAAGGCTCACATATCCTTTTTTATTATTGTTTTTTCCTTTTTATGGGTATATCTATACTATATTATAAAGTAAATCTCTTCAGTTTACATTTTAAGTTTCAACATTTATTTTTCTCAAAATGCCCATATATCAATTCTATATTTACCTAACACATTTTCTTTTTCCTCAAATCTCAACCAATCATTTTTTTTCCTCTCTCCCCCATAAATCATTTATTCTTCCAATTTATTCAAAATCATTTATCTCAAAAACCGTGCATCGATAAATTATAAAATTTATATGGGTGTTCTTAAAATTTCATGCTCTTTCATTAGAGATGTCATTCGATATACTTTCGACGAATTTTTAAAACCGAAGACAGAGCCCATACGGCTAAGGTATTTGACTATCACACTCTATGACCTATTAACCCCACCATCTCACCGCTGCAACGCGCGGGTACTTGCTCTCGTATGTATATATATAGGGGTGTAATAAATTGAGTTCAGTTTAATTTGAGTCTAAAAAAAGTCCATGTAACTTACACATGTGTAAGTTGTAAAACTTACAAAACTTACACATGTGTAAACTAACTTACACATGTGTAAGTCGTGGTGGCGGTGGTCGTCGTTGCCGGAAAATCATGGTGGCGGTCAGAGATGATGGTGGTGGTGGTAGGAGGTGGTTGGAATTTGAGGAGATGGAAAAAAAATCAATGGACTCAAAACAAACTGGACTCATTTTATCTTTTCCCTATCTCTATCTCTATCTCTCTCTCTCTATATATATATATATATATCTATAACTCTTATAAAAAAGTAGTTAACCAAGCTTTTTAAAGCCCTCTTGCAATTTAAAACTATATTGAAAAAATGCCACATAGGATTTTATTCTATTTGTCAACTCCATATTTTTTTCAAAAATAAATTATATATTTAGAAAAAAAAACGTGATCTAGTTATCGTAATTTTATTGTGTTGTTTATTTTGCTAGCTATGTAAATAGAAATTTAAAAAAATAGAATCTAACTGTTACAGTTAACAAAGTTAAAAAATAAAATAATCGACTTAAAAAAAATCACATTTATTACTCACAAAAATGAATATATCTAGTTCTTTTGTATAATTATGTTTTAAAAAATTATTATTCACCAAGAATCTGCAACCTCTATGTCTAGTTAACGAAAATCTAACAAAAATAACATCCAAAAAAAACATTTAGCTTGAAATCTGTTTATATAAACAACCAATTCATATTAATATAGTAAACTAATTTGCATGAAAATATAAAACCTAAAAACCATAACTACATTCACTTTGAGTCGTAAGAAAACAATACAAAAATTTACGTTGTTTACATTCATTCATCTATTTATATATATGCAAAAATCTATATGTTAGGACATATGATTTAAGAATTGGGTAAAAATCTATATATATTTCCTATAAATTTAATATTCTGTTATTAAAGTAATTTCGGTTTTTTTAATGTTTAATTAGTTTCTTTATTTATATATCTTCTATATCTATATAGTAATTAAAAATATCTAAATCATTCAAATTAAAGAATCTGGAGTATATTAACAAATCAAATGAATTTCATAGTTTAGTTTTCTAAACTTTGTCGTAAGGTAGAATCAATTATAAAAAAGATATGATGTTTTTATAATGATTTTAAATTTATTTCACTTTTTTTTTCTATATTTAATTCCAATATAAAGATTAATATTGTAGAGAAAAATATAGAGATGACACATAAGATTAATCCTATGTGGCAATATTATAAGATAGTTTTAAGTTAAAGATGCTCTAAAATCATTCGGTTTCCTACTGTTTTAATAATTATATAGATATATATATATATATATATATATTAATTAATAAATAAATAAATATATTGTAAAAATCTAAGATCTTCTCATTAGATAAAATGATATCTTCTCTTTAATTAAAAAATCACGTCTATACCTAATGATATTTCATTATCTTTTTTATTCAACATTACATAAAGTTCTTTTCCTTTTTTTCTTATGATGATTATATGGAAGTTTTCAAAACTATATGAATATACAAAAATAAAACAAATTAAGTGTAAAAAATAGATTTAATTAGTTAAAAGATAACATCGAAACTCATAAATCTTAACATTATAATAACTACACCTTGAATATATGTTCCAAATTTAAACCTTTTGTTTTAATAAACAATATCCTCTTTTAAGTATAAAAACTACCTTGGTGTATACCTTCTTCTTTGCCAATAGCCAGTAAGTACAAATAAGATGGGTTTTATGGTAAACGTACAACTAATTAATAGACTTTAACAAAAACCCTTAGGGTTTCGTTTAGCAAAACCCAAAAAAAAATTGAGTCATATAAATTCAAGTAATTGTAAATCACCCGGAGTTCGAGACCTACCCCACCCTTAAACCAAATTCTACATCCTAATTTTCCTTTTCTTTCTCTTTTGGAACGACACATTTTACCTCTTCTGGATTAGTCAATTAGATTAAACAAAAATTAAAACCACCATGGTGTTGAGAAGAACATTCAACACATAAGGCATAGTCAAAATTAAATCCATTTCTAAAAATTGCAGCAACACCTTCAAATGAATATAACTGTTTTACTTTTTGGATGTTAAGAAGAACATTCAACACATAAGGCATAGTCAAATTATCCTCTTTGAATTATATATCCAGCCAATTGTAATTTTTCATGTGACTTTTAACTTTTTTGGAGAGAAATGTAGTGGAATTGTCACTCTACATTAAGGATCAGATTGTATGTCTTTGAGTTCTATTGTAACAAGACGACTACATGATACATGTTCTAGATGTAGATCATTTAATGGCAACAAAAGGCAAATTACTAGAATTATTAGAAGAAAAACATATTACTAAATTCTTAATGATAATTTAAAGTATAGCTTAATAGCTTAAGTCCTTCTATCTCTTTAAGTTCATATTTAGTCAAGCTTTTGGTTGAATCTATTTCTGTTCATTCATATGTTTATATTACTAAACTATTTATATAGTTCACATCACGTAATTCTAATAAAATATGTTCGCTATCGTTTCTTCATATATAAAGTATATTATATAGTTTTTTATACAGCTCGCACATCGCGAGGGTCAAAAACCTAGTATATATATATATATTAAAACAATAGGAATCCTAACCTTTTAAAACCCTCCTCAATATAAAGCTATTTTTAAAATTTGCCACATAGGTTTTTATCCTATGTGTCATTATCACATTTTTTTGACAATATTTATCCGTTAAATATTAAATAAAAAAGATATTTATATACAAACTTAAGAAACCAAATCTCTTATATTTAAGAAACAAATCCCATATGCAAAACAGAAAACTAAAACCGTATAAACTTAAATATGAGTTTAAATTTTCCTTGTAAAAGCAATATGCTTTATCTAACTTTTTTGATCTTGGTTTGATTTAATCAAATCGTATATTATCAAAATCGTTTCATTATAGGAATTTAAATATTTCTAACTAGATAATGATATCACAATTTGATTCATTGAAGTTACGGGTTATGCGGGTTCATTTCTTTCACGGGTAGCAATTGTTTTAATAAAAACATGGGTTGTAATTATAATTATTCCTGATCAAATACGATATTTAGAGCAAATATGCAACCCAAGATACTGTCAATCTCATTTAAACTAATTTTCACTATCCAAGTAGCACAACACTATTAGGTTTCTAAATATGTTCAACTAAGTTTAATTTTTTTTTTTTTTGTATTTAAATGTTGAACATCATATATATTATTGATTTCAATGTCAATATTAAAACTTTTAAAAAATAAATTTAATATCCGCACATCGTGCGGGTAAAAAACTTGTATATATATAACTAGTGTTCAAACCCGTCCAATGGACAGGTAGTCTCAAAATATATTAATATCCATAAAAAACAGTTGCTTGATATAAAAAAAAAGAGATGCACAACTTAGACGATTTTAAATTTTACACAGTAGAGTATGATTCGAGTAACCATCAATATGACTAATGTCACAACTTAATCAATACGAAAGCAAAAAAAAAACATATGAAAAATAACTCCATATAAATAATGATTCCAGTTTACCCCATTTTTTTCAACCTTAGTTAAATAAAGATCCGCAGTTTGTTATATCTAAACTTATTACAAACACAACCAACAACTTTAGAAAAAACGATTTAGATTTAAGCTTAACAAAAGAGAAACAAAAAGTGTTTAAAAGAAATAAATTCCTTAAAAATAACTTAATTAATACGAAAACTAAGTTAACTATTTTTAAATTAGGTGAATTTGTAAATTGATGATGAAAAACCAAAAAGTGTAAATTAATTATTTTTAAGTGTAAATTGGTGATGGAAAACCAAAAAGTGTAAATTAATTATTTTTAAATTGGGTTAAAGTGTAAATTGGTGATGGACAATCAAAAAGTGTAATTTAATTATTTTTAAATTAGGTTAAAATGTAAATTGGTGATGGAAGACCAAAAAATGTAAATTAACTATTTTAGATTGGGGTGAAAGTGTAAATTGGTGATGGAAAACCAAAAAGTGTAAATTAATTTAGATTAATATTTAAAAAAAATAAAGGATAAATAAGGAAGAAGTATTAGGATAAAGGAGGGGATTAGGGGTGGCAAGTGTACCCCCACCCCCTCTTTTAGTTATATTATAGATTCTTTATCTCTCAGCGCTCATGTGGCATACTTCTTTGTCCGCCACATCATTTTTTTCCTATGTAGCGTTCGTATATTGATAATCTATCAAATGCTGACACCTAAGCAGCCACGTGTAAGCAACTATGCCTTTTTTAACTTAAAAAGCATAAAAAACTTCTAATTCATAGATTCGAACGTGCATAGATGAAAAGGAAATAATTACAAACCATTGCCATTTGATCTAACCCCATGATTGTTAATTGTTTTCTAACCCATATTACCTATTGTTTGATACAAGTCGACGTCACAAATTCACAAAGCTACCATTATAGTCAACATCTCACACTTCTTAACCCTATAATTTAGAGATCCATTCATAATTTAACTATTTATAATTTATGTATACCATTAATAACTCAATAAAAATATAATATAATAACAAATGCACATATAATTGCTCTGGTTCAATTATAGCTTTACTAATTTTGTACATGTCCAACTAGAATTTGTACAGGCTTTTATATATAACAAATCATCCTATATTACAATTTACTAGCTAAGTATCCCGGGTTTAACCCGGGAATAGTAATAAAAGTTTTGTAAAAACATATATTTGATACTTAAGTTGTGATAGTCCAGCGGTACTCATAACCTCGTAATACTATATCTTATGTTTCAAATAAATTTAATTAGTTTATTAACCTGTATGATATGCCAAAAGTTTAAAATTATGTTATCATAAAATTACTTATATGATGAAAATATAAAAGTTCCATGTATAAAATATTAGAGTGTTCAAAAGAAAATAATAAAAAAAAGACATCAAAAATAACAAAATAAAAATGAAATAAACTTTAATTAGGAAGGTGTTTTTGACATCATAAATATATTTAAATAAAAAAGAACTAATTTTAAGAAAAAATTTGGAGGTGACAAATTAGTTATTTTTGTAAAATGTGATGTCATAACAATTTTATTTTATTTAATATAAATATAAAGATATGTTAATAGCTTTACTATATATCGAGTATAACTAGAATTATATTCTTTGAGTTTTCTTTTAAAGGTTTTGAGTTGAGATTAAACAAATTATTTATTTTATTTAGGTTATTAATTTATATAAGTATTGATTTATAGAGGTGCTATTGTATATAATTTTCCTTAATTTTTGATCTATTGGTATCTAACTGAAATTCTTATAATCTCAAAAATGCTTATACTATTCCTATCAATTTATAAATATATCTTTTTAACTTCAAAATATAAAAACATAACTATTTATCCATGTAGCATTTTTTTAATCGATTTTTCTATTCACAAGAAGTTTAATGTAGAAAAGGAACTAGGGCGATTTGATCTAGAAATAGCAGAGACGTACTATTGTAAACAAGATAGGAGCAATGAAAGTCGGCTTTAAAATATCTGTCATTTTTCAAGCTACTCACAATCAGGTGACTCACTTCCATAAGCAAAGATCGTTTACATGGTGATCATTGAATAAAATATGAGATAAACAGCTTATCGCTACAGCTTATACTATTCCTATCAATTTACAAATATATCTTTTTAACTTCAAAAAGTAGAAACATTATCATCTTTTGAAGCATGTAAGAACTATTTATCCATGTAGCATTTTTTTAATCGGTTTTTCTTTTGACAAGAAGTTTGTAGAATAAGAACAAGGCCTATTTGATCTAGAAATAGCAGAGATTATTGTAAATAAGATATGAGTAAAGAAAGTCTGGCTTTAAAATATCTGTCATTTTTCAATCTACTCACAATCGGGTGACTCACTTCCATAAGCAATGATTGTTTACATGGCCGAATCATTGAATAAATATGAGATATACAGCTTATTGCTATAGCTTACAACTATAACTATTTTTGTCAAACATACCCATATATTTTAGGGCAGTCAAACTAAGAGTGAAAATATATACGAAAAATTTAGGGTAAAATACTAAAAAGCCATTAGCAAGATTAAAACCCATGACTACTGACTTCTAAAGCTAAGCTTGATTCAACTTATTATTTGTTTATGTTTTACAAACCACAATAAATATTCATTGAATACTAAACCCAAAAGATTTTTCTCTATTTTCATAATGTACTAATATTTTTAGTAAAGGTTTTACCCCTAATAATCCATCCCTACAAACGTAGTAAGTGCGATTCAAACTTTGATGGAATAATACAAGGTCAAAAACTTTACTAATGAGTCACCAACCTCATTGGTTGATATACTAGTATTGTTGCGGCCTTATGATATATCCAAAAATTAATTGTAGTTATTAATAATAATTTCATTATATGTTCAATCCCATCATATAAATATCTGTTAGATTATTCTTTATTATATCAATGATTATATTAAATTAAAATATATGTAATTTTTTAATGTTTAGGATCACCTAATTTTAAACAATTTTTTTCTTATCTCTAATTATATTTATTTATTTAATAGGTTTACTAAATATTAATTAAACCTTAATAGTTGAAAACAGAAATTTCAAAAAATACATTAAACCATGCATTAACTTACACGAACTTATACTACATTATTACGCAAGGAACAAATATTTGTAGTAAGCTACCTGCATAGAGGTGAGCAAAAACTGAATTGGAAAACCAAAAATAAAAAAACCGATAAAATCGAACTGAAAAAACCAAAACCGAACGAAATCCATTGGTTTGGTTTTTGTTTTTCAAAAACCGAGCGAATCGGTTAGGGGTTTCATATGCCAAAAAATCGATCAAAAACCAAACCGAACCCATTATATTTTAATTTATATCATATTACATTTCTACTTATTATTTATAAACTGTAATATGTTAATTATTTAAATTTTTTGTCCTTTTAGTGTACACATCTATATAAATATATGTTTTAGATGAAAACATAACTTTTTATATATTTTTTTTCTTTGTCGTTTATCTTGCACGTCTCTTCCCTTGCAGACTTTTTTTTTTTACTTTATTTACTTTCACCACTTCTCTTTCCTTTCTTTATTCATTGTATATAGATAGATATACATATACATAACACACACACACACACAAGAACCACAAAAGCCTTTCGATAGCTACCGACAACGATCATCGGCCTCCTGAAACAACCACAGGAACTAACCACCGTCGATAACCAACTGCGGTTTTCTTTCATCGCAATTGATATTCACGAAGAAAAACCGCTTCCGGTACAGTCAAAGGAACAAACACCGGCCTCCTTTCACCGCCTGAAACATACGTCACCGGTAACAACTAACGGCGTAATATCCTCCATTGACCGCAATTTGCTGCTGCATCATCTGCCAATACGGTGGCGGCACCTAATCCGGCCAACCAACTTCTCTGACCGTTTGGAGTCCTCCAATTGAACACTTTCCGTTTGATTAAAGGCCACCTACCACGACCATCAACATCGCCGTCCATAAACTTTGCAAAAGAGTGTTGATGAGGTTTAAAGAGTACTGATGATGTTTTAGGGAGTGATGTCCGTTATTTTTTGTTTGTAAAAAAGGGTTGTTTTAGGAAGAAGTGCTAATAAAACACATGGGCCTTAAAACTTAGAATATAGCTGCCTAATAAACACGTAATATTTTTTTTAGAACGGCATGGACGTATATATATACGAGTATATTTGATAGAGATGAGGCTTAGAAAGGTTACAAAGGTGGCAGAGAACCAATTCGGTTTTATGCCTGGTAGGTCGACGATGGAGGCTATTCACATCACCAGAAGCCTTATGGAGAAATATAAGGAAAGACAAAAAGCGCTACACTGTGCCTTCCTAGATTTGGAAAAGGCATACGATAGTATACCACGACAGCTGATTTGGAGGACGCTACAAGCGAAAGGGGTTACCGGGAGATACATTAGGGTTATTAGGGATATGTACGATAGGGCGAGGACCGGTGTTCGAACCCCTGTAGGGAACACGGAACTTTTCTCGGTAGATATGGGCCTACACCAGGTTTCGGCGCTTAGCCCATACCTTTTTACGTTGATCTTAGACGAACTGTCCAGGGGCCTACAGGAGGAACTACCGTGGTGTATGATTTTTGCCGATGACATTACGCTGATAGCGAGATCGACAGAGGAACTAAACCAGAGGCTAGAGAAATGGAGAGAAGCCCTTGAAGACCATGGTTTGTGCGTGAGCCAAGAGAAGACAGAATACCTTAGATGTGACTTCGATAAGCAGGAGATAAGACAAAATGGGGATAAGGTTATTAGCATTGGGGGCCGCATATTACGTCCGAAGGAGTCTTTTAGATACCTGGGATTGGTGATACACAAATCGGGGGGGATAGACGAAGACGTGACACATCGAATCCAAGCCAGATGGATGAAGTGGGGAGCAGCTACTAGAGTCATGTGCGACAAGAGGATCCCGCTAAAGCTGAAAGAGAAGTTTTATAGAGTGGCTATTAGACCGGCTATGCTATACGGGTTAAGATATTGGGCGATGACGAAAGCCCAGCGGCTCGAGTAGAGGTGGCTGAGATGAGGATGTTAAGGTGGACTTGCGGGAAGACCTTAGCAGACAGGATCCCGACAGGAGTTTTTAGAGCAGAACTTGAAGTAGGGACCATCATTAACAAGCTAAGGGAATAGCGCTTGAAATGGTCTGGCCATGTTAGGAGAAGGGATGAAACTACACCACTAAGGAGAGCGGAGTCTATTCACGTGGATGACATACGAAGAAGGGGACGACCTAAGATGAGGTGGGAGGATCGATTAGCGAAGGACCTAATAGAACTTGGCCTGTCGGAGGACATGACGTCGGATAGGACGGCATAGAAAACTAGGATTAGAGTAGAATATTAGGTTAGGGTAGGATTTTTGGGCGACCTATATAGTCATCTTTTCCCATATTGCCTTGCCAAAGGAGGTTTGTGAGGGTTGGGCCTAGAGAAGTGGCTCGGCTACGCTACAAAGGACTTTAACGTGACAGAAAGAGTGGTAGGTAGATGGAGGTGGAAGTACGAAATTCCGAATGTGTTAGAGGAGCTTCCAGGTAGAGGTAGTGGAATGCGAGGGTAAGGCATATGGATTTTAGATTAAGTAGACTTTTTATTTAGACTTTGGTTCTCTGTGACCTTTCGTAGGGGTTTTTGGCCTTGAGTCTCGAGAGGCCTAAACCGAGAGGGGAGGTTACTCTTGTGTTTGTTCCCCCAAAATGTCTATCGGAGGACATGACCAATGAGAGTTTATCTAGAGGACTAGGTGTCTAGGAGTAGTTTAATGGTTTGGAAGAGCATGTGAGAGGACTAGGATTAGTATAGCTAGGCGGCCTAAGTTCCTTTTTTCCATAGGTTGTTTAGAAGTCGTTACTGCCTTGGCCCAATCAGGGTCCTTTCAGGTTTTGTCATTTCTTATTTATATGTATGTTTGTCTTGGTTGTTTTTCACTACTTGTTCGAGTTACTTATTAGTTTGCTACTTTTATGTTGTTTTCTATGCCTAATATGGTTGCTTTCGTATTTGTATTTGTATTGTCAAACATGTTTCTATATATCGGTAGGGCGCATGATTGATACTCGTTCGACCCGCATAGTAGCCGGACCCAGCAGACAGGTATTTCTTTTTTACAGATTCTCGGCAGACAGGTATGATTTTCTAAACATTTCTCATTTTCCGTCTTGCACTCCTTGGTGGCCGGAGGTCCCTATGGAAGCAGTCTCTCTACCTTTGTGTAGAGATAAGACTGTCTATAGCTTACCTCTCTTATACCCCGCGCATAAATTGGGTCCTGTTGTTGTTGATATTTTTCTTTTAACAGCACACGTTAACTGGCTTTAGGCTTTTGGTGTTAAAAAACACACTCAAAAGTAGTAAAGGAGACCACAGTTTCAAAAACCCATCTACGATAGTTTATGACTATTATTATTATTATTACTATCTTTCTAAGTCTCAATTCATTAACATTTTACCATGCAACTAATTAATCATATGGAATTAATTAATATTAATATAAAATATAACTAACAAACTTACAATTATAAAAAACTAATAAATTTGCAAATCTCATTAAAAAAAGTAGTAACATATGTTACTTCAAATTATTTAACATTTAACATCATTTTTTATAGTGACTTTAACATGACGTGTAATACCGGAACAAATCGAGAAGTCTTTTCAAAGAGGTGGTTAACCCCGACGCAACGCGCGGGAACAAATTCTAGTGTATATATATATATATATATATATATATATATATATATTCCCACATATTTGTTAAATATATTTTTTTTTTTGAACAACGGTGGTAATTGGACTCAGCGGCACGTCATTAGCACAGGGCATGACAAAATATTCTTTTTTATATATTTTCTTTATATTACTTTTTCAAAAATCATTCCATCAAAATTTTCGATCTCTTACATTTATGAACTGAGGATTTCATTTTTAATTTGTAGGCGCTCAACGAACCCTTTTCATTTTTACACAAAAATTTTAATATTCATGTTTACTAGTACGTGCCAACTTGATTTCTTTTTTCCCATATGTTTTATTTTTAATTAGAAGAATGTTACATGTTTCCCTAAAATTTTTTGTGTTTTCAAGTGTTGGTTCATTAACGCAATTATTTGTAACATATGATATCAATGTATAATATTAAAAACACTTCATTCTATTGTTCTTTCTATTATTGTTTCATATCATATTTGTAAAAGATTAAAAGATGATTACTTAATCTTAACCCTTGATTTTAAATCAAGGATCAAGATTACTCTAACTTGACCTATCAAGTTATTAGTAACTTTATGGAATCCTCAAGTCTAAATAAAATGGTGCTTGTTTTTATTTAAAAATGAGTTTTGATAGTAAATATGTCTAATAATCAAAAACTATTTCTTAAAGATCTTTTTATATTTTTTCTAAAAATAATTGTCATTGAAGTTTACAATCTCTTTTTAAAATTTGTAAGATATAGTTTTTATTAAATTGTTAAAGAGCTTGGTTTTGTGTGATTTTGACATGATGTATTTGAAACAATTTGACAAAACTTCCTGGATAAAAGCACTAAATATGATGTACGTAATTGCTATTTGAATGACGAATAATTAACTCAAGACGATGATGATCTTAAGCTAATACTAAAAATACATAATAAATAAAGTAAAAAACTTAAATAACAAAATTGACCAAAAGAAAAAAAAGGTTAAGTAAACAATCATGAATAACAAAATAAAAGACTATGACATGTTTACGTCATCTAAGTGAATGTAAGTAATTAGCTATTAACGCGCTATTAGTTTCAGAAAACATACCGTACGAATAATATGAAAAGCAAGCAATGCCCTCCCAAGAGTCTTAAAAAACCGTTTGTCTATTTGCAAATCAAACTCTAACTATGTAGACTTATTTTGCAAACTCTAGGCCTCTAATATGATACTAGTATTAAATATT
The DNA here is from genome assembly GCF_010389155.1 of Erigeron canadensis. Taxonomy (NCBI): domain Eukaryota; kingdom Viridiplantae; phylum Streptophyta; class Magnoliopsida; order Asterales; family Asteraceae; genus Erigeron; species Erigeron canadensis. Next base: position 5,925,121 of record NC_057765.1, on the reverse strand, counting down.
AAATTAAATAACATCTTTTATAAATTTTACAAACTCTGACGTAATATTAAATTAACTCTTACATTAAGCACAAAGGCCGTTAACTAATTTCTTTTGCTTGTTGTCCTGTTTGGCTTTTCTCGTGTCTCCTTTTTTTCTTTTCTTTTTGTTATTTGCTAGCTAGCTAGTTATGATATAATATGTTGATGTTTAATTATATTTATGAAGTAGAGATCTGCTCATATCTATCAAAAAAAGTATTCGAGAAGTAAATATTTGTCATTAATTAATAAGAGTTTGTGGGATTTGAAAGATTTTTGCCAAAATAGTTTATTTTTATTTATACGGGATATGAATAAATCTATGGATTATATTATATTATTGTTATTTTATAATATTTAAATAGAGGTTATAAGATAAATATTGTATAAAAACACATGGAGATGCCACATAGGTTATAATCTTATGTGGCAATTTTATAAAATAGGTTTGATTTTTAGAAGCTCTAAAATTGTTCGGACTATTTTAATAATTATATAGATTTGTAAAACATTTATTATTCTTCTTAGATCGTCGTTAAAATAGTTGTTGCGAGCCATATTATGATAATAAATATAAATAATTTATTTTTTTTAACAAAAATTATTTACACGTAATGTCTCATGGGATATCTGGTTTACAATAACTTAAAAATAAGTTTTTTCTAGCCAATATTTTAATGGCTCATTAGGTAGGAGGGAACACAATTTTCATACCCAATCCTACCCAATTCATCTACCAATCAAAACATTCCAACTCAATTCTACCTAATTTTTACCCAAATCACTAGCAATACATACACAATCCTACCCAATTTTATTTTCTTTTTCTTTTTTTAATACATATAATTAAACTATATAAATATAAATACTAAAACATTTAACAAATAAAACACAGAACACACATTACATTCATATTTTTTTTAAAAAAAAAAACATACAAACCACAATTGTCTAAAAAATAAATAGTTCAACACATAATACTTCAAATAAAAATTAAAAATTATATGGTCATCCGTTTTTTTACTGAGGGCGCGTTTTTCCTCCAGAATGCATTCCAACAAAACGGGATTGACAATGTCATCATGCGGCTCCTTAAACACCTTCCATTCACGTTGGCGGTTCTTGAACATCTCCCCCTCGAGTTGTGTAACCATCAAACGCTTCGCCAAATTTTCTTTCTCCTCCTTAATCTCCATATATCGGGTCCTCCTTTGTGCGTAGTTCGTGAGTTCATCGACCACACTTGTCGCCGAGCTAGAGGACAATGCAACTTGCTTCTTTTTCATCTTTTTTGGCGGCAGGGGCGGGCAGGGGTCTTCATTCATGTCGGGTAGGACATTGTCGTTGCTTGCCTCTTCAAAATCCGATGACTTTCTCTTTGAAGATCCGGTAGACGTCGGGATTCCCATTCCTACAATATTAGAGAAACATTCTTGTTGCCTCCACTTATCATGATCTTTCACTGCCTTCCACGCCGGTATATGCGTAAAATGCTTGTCCGTTTTGGTATAGTAATCGGACAAAGCGGTCGTCGTAATATCCAAGTCATTGCATCAACTCCCCTTTGCACGAAACTACATAAACACAAAACGAAAACATAAACTATGGTTCATATATACCAAAACTATATATATAATCGCATATATAGAAACCAAAACACAAACTCGCATAAACCAAACGTACACAAAACGGAAAGACGATATAGAACATAAACAATGGTTCATATTTTTACCGCTTGAATCCACAACCCGTTGAAATTACCCATCTCCGCATTCATCACCTTCCACTTGGTAGTCAAGCTATGAAAGGTTCGATTAGTCGAACTCAAGGTACTAGCATAGTGTTGAAGAACCCGCTTCCAAAACCCTTCCGCCTTTTGTTCGTTCCCAAATTTCTTACACTCCGAGATTTGAATCCATGCTTGAGCCAACGCCACCTCTTGTTCTTCCGTCCATAGTTCACGCGGCTTCCTCCCGACAAACTTTTTCTTCCCACGAGCATCACATTCTTCAACCTCGTCGTCGTCGTCTTCTTCTACAAAACAGTTTGAATGTGTGTATATATATATATATATGTATATTCAAAGTGTATAAATATATATGTATATTCAAACCGGTTGGAGTTGTGGATGGAGTTGGATTTGGAGTTTCAGGTACAACATCGTCAGTGGCGAGATTATCAAAAGCACCAAAGTCGCTCGATTGTGCAAGTATAATGTGGTGTGGTTCGATGACGATTGGCGGTAGACCCATGTTGTAGCCGTAGGCTAGATTAGTAAGTTGTGGTGTATAGTATTGTTGTTGGTGTGTTTGGGAGTAGTGAGTCGATGGTGGTGGTGGTGTATAGTACCGATTCGGTGGTGGATTCGGTGGTGGTTGCCGATTCGGTGGTGGTGGTGGTTGATGATGATTCGGTGGTGGTTGCCAATTCAGTGGTGGTGGTGGTTGATGACGATTCGGTGGTGGGTTTCGTTTGTTACCTCTTGGTGGTTCCATGGTGGTGAAGAAGAAGAAATGGTGAAGAACAAATATATACATATAGGTATATACATACATACATACATATATATATATATATATATATAAGAAGAAGGAAAGGAGGGAAAAAAAATCTGGTCAAGGTAGCAGTTGAGGGGGGGGGGGACCCACGCTGTGTAATGTTACAATTTTGAACCCAAGCTCGATTACTTAGCTCAAATTCATACCCGATTCTTGTTAGCCGATGTTTACCCGATAGGTGGGGGTGGTGTACCCGATTGGGTTTCACGTACCCAACCCCTTACCCGACTCCTACTCTCTCCTACCTACCTTAGTAAGTATTTGAATTAAGAAAATTCATCAAAGTTCGAGTTCAACAATACCTAGTTGTTAAGAAAAAAGTTTATGTTCTTTTCATGCTCTTGTAAATCAAATCCAACGAATATCCAACAGATATAAATATTGATGCCTTCATCACAATTTTTCCTTTTTTCATATCAACTCAAAATCAAAAGAAAGAATCCGATGTCCACCGTGTGGCCCTAATCCCTCACCACTCTCTCCTAATTATTTAATTAATCTCTCAAATTACAATCACTGATTACAAATCAAATCTCATCAAAATTCCCCCCTTAATTTATTATATCTTTATTTACAAAAATCAATCACATTATTATTATTATTATTATTTTCATTTCTTATATATATATATATAAAAATATACATATATATAAAAAAATAAAATAATTTCAATTCCCATCATCTTATCTTTCCAATTTCACACCACACAGATTCAGATCAAATTGAATTAATTATATTCAAGTTAAGCGTTTCATTTTAATTTACTTTTTTTTTTCTTAATATTGTTAATATTATTTATTATTATGTATAATTATAATTATAATAATTGTTGTAATACGTATTAGGGTTAGGGTTAGGGTTTGGGCATTTTTTAGTAGGAATAAATAAATGGATAGTCCGAATTCGGTTCGTAGTTCGAAATCGAATGAGGAACAACAACCTAGGTTAAAGTTTTTATGTAGTTTTAATGGTAGTATATTACCTCGACCTTTAGACGGAAAACTTAGATACGTAGGCGGTGAGACGCGGATCGTTAATGTCCCGAAAGATATAGGTTATGAACAACTTATGATTAAGATGAAAGAATTGTTTGAGGATGTGTGTGTTTTGAAATATCAACAACCCGATGAGGATCTCGACGCGTTGGTTTCCGTCGTGAACGATGACGATGTTACGAATATGATGGAAGAGTATGAGAAGTTGGGGTCGGGTGATGGGTTTACTCGTCTTAGGATATTTTTGTTCTCGAGTGGTGATCAAGATGATAACTTGGTTGTGCATTTTGACGAGAGGGATAATGAGAGACGGTATGTTGATGCGTTGAATAGTCATAATGATTCTCCCGAGTTTGGGAAACCGGGTTTGGGTTTAGATGACGGGTTACTTGAACAGTATTATAGTCAGTTGAGTTTGGATGGGAATGGTAATACGGGTAGTAATGGTTATAACCCGAGGAATTTTGAGATACCCATGTCTCCAGTTAACTTGCAGAATGTGAGAATACCTCACCAACAGTCGTTTAGTCAACGTTATAGTGAAATGGAGTCACCGTGGAGTCCTGCATATTATTCTCCTAGGCATCATGGTAATGACTTTCTGAATTCACCTTCTTCATCTTCACGTTATCATAGTCCTTCAGATGATTATTTTAGACAGCAGCAACAGCAGCAGCAGCATGTTGGGCATCAACCGCAGTATGACCAGCAACAGTCTCCATTACCCGAGAATGTTGTTTGGTTACCACCGACGCAAGGTGAGAAGGCGGGGTTTCCGGGTAATATACTTCAAGGTTCTAACGTTGGGAATGGTTCTAATCCGTGTGTTGAATGCTCTCCTAGAACTTATTATAATGAGACTCATCCGCATGAAAGAGGATGGATGATGCATCAGTCAAGCCCGCGAGTTGAGGAACCTAGATTACATAACCCACCGAGATTTAATGATCATTATGTTGTAGATGGGAATGGTATGAATATGAATATTGGGCAGAGTGCATATCCGGATGGAAGTCACGTGACATCACATTATGTTTATCATGATGATCGCCCACGCTATATTCGTCATGGCCCTGATTTTGGCAACGAGATGTTTCATGATCAGGGTGTTGCTACGAGTTTTTCTAATGCTTATGGGGCCGAAAATATGTACCATGCGGCACCATCGCATGGTCATCTGCCTGCAAATGCTTTATGGAGAAATGGTCAGAGTCCAATACATGGTCATCCATCTTATGAAGCATCGGGTGTCCCACTGCAAGAAAACGGTACGTATAACCTAGGGTATGTTAGGACTACAATGGATTCCAGTCCTAGATTTCCAGTCGGGGTGGAAAGTCCGAATCAGCATCAGTTACCAACTGAACCCGTCCAGTTCATTCCTGCACCTGTGCTATTTATGCCTGAATCTGTCGAACCTAATCCCGATCCAGTTCGATTTTCTCCTAAACCCATTCAACTTACGTCTGACTCAGCTCAATTAACTCCCGACCCAATCCAATTTTCCCCTGAAGGTGCTCAATCAACTTTAGAACCAGTCCAATCTACTCCTGACTTGCCGAACTGTTTGATTCCTATAGAACCAGCCACAAGGTCTGATTCAGCACCTGCTTTGGTTGATGATATTGTGCTTTCCAACAGCTTGAATACAGATGGAGTGAATAATTCCAGTAGCAGAAAAGATGGTTTTGATAGAGAAAATATGATTTCAGCTACGGTACAAATTGTTGGAGCTGTGAACTCTGATCAAGAAAATGCTCCTGTTCTGAAAAACGAGGAACTTGCAATTGAGGGGTTGACTCATATGCCTCAACGTGTTAGATCTGTAAAGATTGCAGAAGATGCTAAGGAGGTGAAAGATGAAACTCAAGAAATTGCAGCTTCTTCTGCTGTGATTGATCGTAAAGTTAATGAAGGAACTGCACAGGAATTAGATGTAGTGGTGAGTAAAGGGTACTAACTTCTGAGTGGGTCCATTTGGGTTATTTGAAACTGGTTTAATGGGCTCGTTAGTATTTCCAGCTATAAAAGGAATGTGTCAAACTGGTTGTCGGCAGGAGGCCGATAATGGGTCAATTATCCATTTGTGTGAAGTATTTTTTTTTGAGGCACACAACCTCCTAAATCGCTTTAATAACAAAGTTTGAGTTTTGTTATAAAAAAAGTGTTTTTGAATCATATCATATCATTGTATTAATTATTTACTAAAAGTGAAAAAAAAGGTTTTTCACATCGGGTTAAGTGAGCTTCCGTTTTTTCTGCCCATGCTCTTTATTTACTTAGATTTGTTTATTTGTTTTCTAGGACCCCTCTGCGGATTTGGAGTTGGATTCTGACAGTGAGACCAAAAATAATACAAAGATCGAACCAACAAAGGCAGAGGAGGAAGCTATTTCTCGTGGTTTGCAGGTTTAAATCTATCTCTCTATATATATAGGGGCCAGTTATTGTAAAATAAGTATTAAAGTAAACTAATAAAGCAAATAGGATATAAATCTTGACCATTGATTGGATCATGATACAACTGATGCACAATGATTTTCATGATGCACAACAGTTTTCAGTTCATAGAAAAGGATTGTATTATTTGTTTTACTTTAATACTTCTTTTATTTGAACCAAAACCTATATATATATATATATTATTTAATTCTCAACTTACAAACAAATGATTTATATATATCTTGATTAATGCTTTTCCGTAGACTATAAAGAATGATGATCTGGAGGAAATACGGGAGTTAGGATCTGGTACCTATGGAGCTGTTTATCATGGGAAATGGAAGGGCTCAGATGTGGCAATAAAAAGAATTAAAGCCAGCTGCTTTGCTGGGAGGCCATCTGAAAGAGAACGTTTGGTATGTTAATTGATACTCCACTTTTGGTCATTTTGCTTAACTAGTTAATATTTGCTTGTTAGTTTATACATTTGCTCTCTATGTAACACGTGAATCTAGTTTATACATTTGCCTCTTTTGTAGTGATTAGTATGTGGAAATATGTAGAGTAATATATATCTTTGACTCCCTTCAAAGTTCACTTTTGTTAATTTAGTGCGGTTAGATTGTACAACAGGTAAGATCGGTTGTTATGATCATCATAGTTTCTTATGATTCAAATGCTCAGTATAGCTGCTATTTAAGCTTTTCTTTTCCTTTCTAAAATATACATTAGTGAGGGTCTACTTCCATATTTTCCTCTCTAAAATATACATTAGTGAGTGTCTACTTCCATACTTGGTGAGAGATTGCAAGTTTGATTTACCACAAAAATTACATCTAGCTTTTAATATGAAGCATGCGTTTTTAATATGAGCTGTTTCTAATTATAAACTCTTTGTTATCTTGCGACACATTCCATTGAGTATGACCTGTTTCTCGTAACAGCATAGTGTGATTATAGCTATTGTTTTACTCGCTTTATCATTAGCTGAGTTCTCTTTCCTGACTAAAATTTTGACAACTAGTTAAACATAAGTTAACACTAGTCAAATTTTTGTTCTCCAGTCATAAATACCATTAATTTCTTGCAAAAATTTCTGTAACCTGTACACAATGGATAAGATCCTTTTAACTTCTTCTAGGTCCTAACAGAACTGTCTTTTCATGTATTTGCAACTGTTTGAATATCAGGAAATGAAATTGTGCCAAGATTTAGAAGTATATGTAGCTCTGTTTACATTAATCTGCTACAACTTCTGAGTTCTGCTTTCTTTATCTATCTTGAGCTCCCATGGTCACTACCTGCAACTTTTTGTTTTTAATCTTTATTTTTTAGTGAAGTTAAAGATGACTACTTATAATCATCTCACTATGATGTTGGGTTTTATATGGGAGAGGTGTCAGGTTTTCTAGTATATCAGATTTTAAGGAATGTATGAGCTATAAAGTGCTTTAGTGTCCTCTATAAACTGTCAATATCTATTAGATTCTTCTTAAAAAGGTTAAAAGAGTTGTGGTTATTCTTTCTCCCTTGGGTGAAGACCTTGAGGCTATAAAGTTTTTCTGCACCTAAAAATTTAGGACTGGCAATTCCGCTTTCTTTACCTAAAATTGAAATAAATCAGGTTACTTAAATCTCTTCTATGAAAACTTAGATAAGTTTGATGGACAAAAGGTGTTAGTGGGTCATCCGACCTGAGTGAGCCCATATAAAAATTGCCATATTTGACTGGTTACCCTACCTGTCCGTTCTGCCACCTCTTGATGAAAGCGGTGCAAGAAAATATACACCTAGGAAGATAACTGTGGTTTTTTTTACCCTACCTGTCTGTTCTTTTATTAGTTTTTTGGGTCTATTTTTTAGTTAAGTTGTTCAATGATGGATTCACTTGCAGATAAAAACAAAGTTGTAATAACATATCTAAGATCTAACATAGAACATCTGTTATCATCTCGAAGAACTACAACCCCATAGCAGGTGTCCACACATGATAGAAACATCCTAGCTTCTGCTCATCATTTCTAAAATGTTTTTATTTTTTTTGCAGTGGGAATTCCGACTCATTTACTTATGAATGGTTTTAATTGGTTGTGGTTTATGTCTAAGGTGTCAAATTACTAAAATCAGCAAAAGAGTCGAAGTTGACCACCATGTACTTTTAATGAATGGAGTATATTAATTTGCATTGTTTGATCAAATTACATTATCGTTATGACAATTTAGCATTTGTAATCATATTAATTGGGTTAATAGGTAACAAGAGAACTTGACAATTAATGTTTTTGGTCAGCCTAACTTGACGCGTAAGAGATAGTGGCTCATTTTTGCTATTGATTTTGCTCAGAGTAAGCTGTTTATTATAGCAAGTTATGTCTTAACAGTCCAAAGCTCAATATGAGGAAATGGGAACAGCTAGTAATCATCAGTCTTATGCACTATCTTGTTAATATCTGAAGAATTATTAATATTTAAGACGAATGTTACGTTAATTAAAGAGGGCCATTTTTTCCCCGCAACTCTTCAAATTTTCTCAACTTTCTATAACTGATACTCTTCAGTTACTCTTTAGTCGTATCAGTAATTTAGTGTTGCTGGATCTATTCACTCAGCAATTAGAAGATTTCTGCAAGTCCCTCTTCTTAATCATTTGTACATCTATTTATGTGTAGATTGCTGATTTCTGGAAGGAGGCATTGATATTAAGCTCATTGCACCACCCAAATGTTGTCTCTTTCTATGGTATAGTCCGAGATGGACCGGATGGCTCATTGGCAACTGTAACAGAGTTCATGGTTAATGGATCTCTAAAGCAGTTCTTACAGAAAAAAGACAGGTATCAGTTTTATTTGATCTTTTGTCAATTTTTCTGTTCTCAATTTGCCCCAAGCTTCTTACTATCTAAAAAACATGTTTTGTATTTACACTTTTTGAATCTTACTTGCCAAGATCCTCAAAATAAGGGCAAGATCTCTTTGGCAAAGTTTTAGTATATACTTTATAGTCATTGGAAAACATTGATATCATTGATTTTGATTTACAAGACATTTGGCTCAGTGGCATTAATAAATTTTCTATCAACCTGTGTCCTATGAAACATTGCATTTATTATGGGATTGATATGGTGTCAGAACTATTGATCGGCGTAAGAGACTTATTATTGCTATGGATGCTTCTTTTGGAATGGAATATCTGCATGGAAAGAATATTGTTCATTTTGATCTTAAATGTGAGAACCTACTAGTCAATATGAGAGATCCACATCGACCAATTTGCAAGGTATGTGGTGCGTGAGTGTTCACTTTTGTGGCAACAATCTCCCATTTGTATGTAAATCGGTTGTATTTTGTTGGTAATAGCAGGTCAAATGGGCAAAATATAAAGACATTAGCTAAAAATGGAATGGGTCAAATGTTCAATGAAGTGTTTTAAGTACTTGGAATGTCCCAAACCTTTCATTTAAAAAAAGTTATTATTGTTTTTTGTACTTTGTTAAAGCGGCATATTTAATGCATTTGTTGTTCACAAAGATAAAAAAATGAACAATTTGCTGTCTGGTTAGCACATCCAACCAGACCCATCTAAACCTGCATATATAATTACTAGTTTGGATCGGCACCTGTTTTGCATGTTACTTCGATATCCAACTAGCCTGATCCGGCCCATTTTGCTACTTACAGTTACTTTACTTTCGTTTCTATGTTTGCTTTGAGGCTTTTGTTGAGCTTAATATATGTGTGCTCCTTTTAGATAGGAGATCTTGGCCTATCAAAGGTAAAGCAACACACTTTGGTGTCTGGAGGTGTTCGAGGAACGTTGCCTTGGATGGCACCTGAGCTGCTTAGTGGCAAAAGTCACATGGTAACAGAAAAGGTAAATCACCAAGCATTAAATTATAAAGAAAATTCCCTTACCTGGTAGGTTTTCCTTCGCAATTATTGTTCTTACAATACCATATATCTTTTAATGTTTAAATCTAGATTGACGTTTACTCATTCGGGATAGTAATGTGGGAATTGCTTACCGGAGATGAACCTTATGGAGATATGCATTGTGCTTCCATAATTGGTATGTCCTAATTCATATTAGTTTATGATGTTACTTTTATTGATAAAATTGTCCAAAGCTATTAAGGGAAGTATATATTGTTTAGGATATTGTGATTGCATATTAGGGAGTAAAGTTTAAAGATAAGGAGATCAAATATAATATGCTAGTTTCCAAGCCTAATGCTTAAAGGTAATGAAACCTGAGCAGCCCTGATTTAAGTGAATAGGCAACTTTAGGTTCTATCAAGTGTCGTCTCATTTGTATGTCGTGTACAACAAACATCATGTACATATAGCAATATCAACCCATGTACTTTTAATGGCACATGTGGGATTGTGTTTTATATCTAATGGGACAAGCAGATATAATAAGAAAAAATAATTAGCTTCTGGCATTCTGCAGAAATAGGTTGAAAGACACCCAAACTCTATTTTTCTCTGCAGAAACCTGCTAAATCATTTTGTTCAATATTTAGATTGTTATCTCACTGTGTCTTTTGTAAATTTGTAATCATATTTCACTCTTAAACCATTTATAAAATAAGTAAAGCTAATCTACAAAAAGTGGTACTGGTCTGTTCAACTCCTAACCATACGAAGAGCACCCATATTGCCATGTTACTTAACCCCACCCGACCTCCCTTTTGCTACTTCTACCATTGAGGTATATGATATTATGCACAAACGAGTCTTACATAGTTACATGACAATAGTATGTCACATAATCTTTAGCAACAACACAAGATATTGAACAATGAATATACTTGTAATAATACTATATATAAAGCAGGCTCTCATTTCATATACTCCACATTTGGGAAAAAAAGCTGAGTAGATTTCCTGCTACTAGTTAAAAACAAAAGTTTGAACATGATATGATGTGTCATGTAGGAGGAATTGTGAACAACTCGTTACGTCCAACAATCCCAACCTGGTGTGATCCCGAATGGAAAGCTTTAATGGGAAGTTGTTGGTCTGCTGATCCTGCAGAAAGACCGTCGTTTTCAGAAATTTCACAGAAACTGAGAACTATGGCTGCAGCCATCAACGTAAAATGAGATTGTCTGCACCGTATTGGATTGATCCAATATTACCAAGGACATGGATTACTCATTGAGTAGTTCCAAAGTGGTCGCCATGGACAATAGTGGACATGGAATCTTGCAGGTTGAGACTCGAGAGTGGTTGCAGCCCGTAAAGGAGTGCATCTGTATATAATAACCCACGGGACGCAATTATTATTGTCTATTGTTTTAGCAGGCAATAATATATTTAGCATCTCCGTGTAAAACATAGATGATGATGATGATCAATTTAGATCGCATAATTCTCACATTACATCCCTCTATAGACTTCACTCCTCTTTTTTGGGGGGACACAGGAAAAAAAACTGTTTTGTAATTGTATGTCAATTGCAATGTATGTTTTAATTCGTTTTAAATCTAGATATGTTTTGCAAGAGATAAAATGTAATTTGTTAAAACTTTATCCATTATTTAAATTGCTAACGTGACGGGTGCTTCCTGCTGTTTTAGTTACTTTTGTCAACTACATTTGATTGTTGGTCTAACGTAGTCCGTTATAGAAGAAACAAAGATGTATAGATTGAAAAACCAATGCGTAGTTACAATCAACAATGCTTAGTATAGTATTGAATTGGAATAAGATTGAGCCTGTAGTTACATGTTTCCTGTAAGAGGCGTGATTTATGCACAATCAAAATTACTTTCAGTTCTTTAAGGTGTGACATGGTACTAACAGATCGCCAAATATGGTAATGAAAGTTATCTATTCGTAACTATCGATGTTTCTTATATATTTGATTAAATATTGTTCTGTTATGATATCGTTTTACAGTATGATTATTTTTCTTCTTAAATATTTAGTGCAACAGTATGTTATCTCACTATTTGGTTAAATACATATTATGTTGTAGTAGTAAATAATATATATTAAAGTAACATTATATTTGATGACTTTGAAACCATAGACTTTGGGACTCCTGACCACGACAAACATGAAAAACTTTCCTAGATTAATTAACGAAACGAGTTTCAGCGTATTTTCCGGTTTCATAAAACTTGTAGCTTTGTTTGGGTTGTCATTGTCACACATACTACATCATTTTCTATTCTGTTATATTATTATTTTTATATGATATGATATGATTTTTATGATTGTCAAATAGAATTTTGAGCGAACACACACGTATGTATGTGTGCGTGTGAACGGTACATGCTTAACCTTGAAGAGGTTAAACAAACAACAATTAAGTATGCTAAGTATTGACAAACTTATTAAGAGGTACATAACATATATGTATTTTATTAAACTTTTGCGTGATCATTTTTTTTTGTGTTGAACTTGAGTATTTGATTCGCTTCGCGGGCCAACTAATTTCATGGCGGCCACCTGTTTGTGGGTAGTCCGAAGTCATCATAAGTGAACTTATGTGGCCATGAAGCATATAGTTTTTCTTCTAATTTTTCAACTTGGATTGCGTGATCATTTCTTGACTACTATTTGCCTGGTTGCAAGCAATCACAATTAACAACACCTACCGATTCTCCTATTATGAAGAGTATCGAGGGTGTAAGAGAAGTCATATCCTTACTAACGATAAAGAGATTGCACATTAGAGAGTTAATGTTCCAATATGCATTACCAAAGTCTAAACCAATATAGTTCATGATATTTTTTATGATACAATATTTATTTTGTACCCTGATATTGACTTTTTCTTTTTAAGGAACCTATTATAAGTTGTATAATGAAGTTTCGCTAGGAACAAACAAACAAAACTTAAAAGGGTCAATAAGCATGACCTCATTCATCATATTATTTTTGCTAAAAAGACGATAGTATTATATATATGTTATATGGATATGGATATCCAAGAATTGAAAAATATAACAAAAAGAATCCGATAATATGCCCAAAACCTTCATACCTAATACTCTATTTTGACTTGTGAATCCAATAAAGTCAAACTTGTCACTTGCCATTTGACTTCACCCAATGTCCACCATAGAGCAACTTGATTTGTACTAAAATGACAACAACTATTTATCTAATTGTAGCAAATATTTCATTTCAAAGAAAATAAGGCTAATCAGCAAAAAACACTCATTTTTAGGCTAACCAATGATCTATAATCTGTAAAGGAAAAAAAATTAAAGATTTTTTTAAAGATAGTGGAATACATATTTCATATAAAACTAGCTAATCAACCCGGGTTCAACCCATGCCGTATAATTAAAAAGTAAAAACCAAAAAATAAATAGACTTATGTATGTAATTTAAGAGAGTTCTATGTATATCTGGTTCAACCCTATTTGCTTCTTTGACTTGCTGGGAGGGGATTTAGGGGAGTTCCTGCACATACCGCTCGTAATTGTTGGATCCTTACTTGGTTGTATGCACATGGACATGTTTATTACATTTGCAGGTTGACGTTTAATAGGTTTAAATGTCCTTTTTGCTATGTATTGTCCATTTTACTCTAAAGTGTGTTATATGATGTTTGCTATTCTTCGCTAATTGTAATGTAGTCAGACGATACTCGACCGACATGTATGATTACTAAACTTTTTACACTCTCTATCCTTTGTCTCTTTTTGGACGGAGATCCTTCTGGAAGAAGTCTCTTTACCTTTGTGTAGGGGTAAGGCTGCCTATATTCTAACTCCCCCAACCGGACGGAGTACCGTTGTTGTTATTGTTGTTGTATGTAATTTGTTGTCGATACATTATAATTTTTGATATGAAGATAACAACATATTCATAAACCGATTAGGTAATAAAAACTAAAACTAACTATCATAAATCAATGGTAGATATAGAATTAAAAATAAAGAGCTATACAATCAATCATTTTTCATATTAATTTTTAAAAAAATAAGGTTACAAAACTAATATATGAAAAAAAGAGATAACATAGGCCCTAATATAAAAAAAATGGTTTTTTGAAAATAAAGTAAAGTAATTATGACATTATAAATTTGTAAAAATAGCTTAAGAGAAAATGTTTTTTCATATTAACTTTTTAAAAAATAAGGTTACAAAAATAATATGTAAAAAAGAGATAACATAGGGCTTAATATAAAAAATAGTTTTTTGAAAATAAAAAAAATTAATTATGTCATAGAAAATAACTTAAGAGAAAATGTTGTCATGACACATAAGACGAAAAGTTCTAGAAATAATTTTGTATTTATTTATATAAAATATTCTACATATTAAGTTTGTGGTGAACATGAATAAAAAATTCTCTCTGTTTAAAAACTAAGCTTGTGATTAATTAAAACTTTTGATGTCATCAGATTTTAATTGTTACTGAAAATACAAAATTCTTAACAACTTCTTTTAGAAATATGTAAGATTGTTGCCATATCTTCACTTAGCTAATTTTCACACACACAAATATATATATACTCTCTTTTTTCTAGCTAGAAAAGTTAGAGAAGATCTAAGAAAATAATATTAACAAAAAGGTAAAGTCAATTTCTTGGATACTAAAGGAAATTAATTTGATTTGTTGAGGAGATGGAGTGTTGACAATTTGCATTTGGTATTTAACTAATGTCATAATAATAATTCATAATAACAGATAATTACTCCCTCCGTCCTAATTTAAGTGTCCACATTTGACTTGTTGAGTCTTTCTTCTCTAACTTTGACTTTAAGTATTTTTATTTGTATAATATAATACTTAATGAAAGTTATATCAATGAAAAGTACACCCAAAGCTCAATCTATTCATATATTTTATATCAATTATGGCTTAACACACATGAAACAATTTACGGTCAAAGTTACGAAAGAAAGACTTCAAAAGTCAAAATAGGACATTTAAATTGGGACGGAGGGAGGACAATTTGGATTTAAATTACTACTCATAAATATTACTGTAATTAATCTACACAATAATATGCTGATAAAATATAACATTGTACGAGTAACAGTTATGAAAAATAGTAATTACATTTTATATCATCAATTTAAGTAAATTAACACTTAAAGTCCAAATTTTAGAGGGTTCCCTATAGGCCACTTAGGTTTGCTCGTCAACTCTTAAAAAATTGACACCGTAAACATACCCTTTCAATTTTCAATTTCTTTGTGTTTCGTTTGTTAGGCCGGTTCTTATAGGACGTCCTCCCCGCGTCCGTCGCGTGTTACGGTGCCGCTGCTATAAGCATGACGGCGTCTTGGCCCGCGTCTTGTGTGTTTCTTCTAGATCTAGACGTATGGCATTGGTGGGTGTGGGTCCCGATTGTGGTTATCCGTTGCATAAATAAAAAAAAAATATTTTTTGTTTAAAAATTTGAATCCAACGACTAGTTGGTTCAAATTTGTTTGTTCTTTTTTTATTTTATTATTTTCTTACTCCTATTTAAACCTCATTTACATTACCATTTCAAAACACAACAATCTAAACATATCCATTCTTATAACTTTTAAAGCATTTCCATCACACTCTACTACCAAAAATGTCTAGTTCATCATCATCGGCCTCTAGTGACGTTTACGAATCAAACTATTACGAAGTACTCAATAATGCTGTTACGCAAATGAATGTTGTTTTCAATCACCAAGCCATAGGTGCGTGTCTTAACGTTATCTTTGAAGAAGAAGAAAACTAACACCAAGAAGCGTCAAGTTCTTCAACACCCAAGTTTACTAGAATGGTGATCTCGCGAGATCACGTGGGTGCCGCAAAGCTTTTTTACGATCATTACTTTGCGCCTAACTGCACTTACCCACCTGATATGTTTTGTAGAAGGTTCCGAATGCGAAAAGAAATGTTTCTGCGCATAGTGCGAGACATAAACTCCTTTGAAAGCAGCGAACCGCTACCGAAACACTTTCAGTTCTTCCACAAAGGCGCGACAGATGCTAGTGGTCGTCCCGGTTTCAACATTTTCCAAAAATGTACTTCTGCTATACGCCAGTTAGCGTATAGCTATAAGGCTGATGCTTTAGATGAGTACTTGCTGATGACTCAAGATACGGGCTACCAGTGTTTAGACGCTTTCTGCAAATGTGTGATACACCTGTATCAACAAGAGTACTTGAGAAGGCCAACGAAAGCAGATATCGAATGGTTAACTGCCAAACATGAGCAGGTTCATGGTTTTCCGGGAATGCTTGGTAGCATAGATTGCATGCATTGGGGTTGGAGGAACTGTCCAGTGGCATGGCAAGGGCAGTACACCTGAGGCGACAAGGGACATCCAACAATCATGCTTGAAGCGGTTGCTTCATATGATTTGTGGATCTGGCATGCCTACTTTGGTCCTGCTGGTTCGAACAGCGACATCAACGAGTCAGAGTTGTTCGACGATTTGCTACAAGACAGGGCTCCTAAAGTAGAGTTTTCGGTTAATGGGGAGCAGTTTACAAAGGGATATTACCTAGCAGATGGTATTTATCCAGAATGGGCTACTCTTGTTATGTCATTCAAGTGCCCGATGGAGCCGAAAACCACCAAGTTCAAAAGATACCAAGAAGCTGCAAGAAAGGATGTCGAGCGTGCATTTGGGGTTCTTCAAGGTCGTTGGAAGATTATTGCACGTCCTGCGCGGCCATACAGTACCAACAAAATTAAACGGATCATGTTATGTTGTGTGATTCTGCACAATATGATCGTTGAAGATAACGGGCGTGCAATTACAGAGTTTGAAGAAGAGTTGATAGCTAATACTACACTCCCAACCCGTACATGGACTGAAAGGTGTTCAACGCAGCTTCGTATGTACGGGGAGCTGCGCGATAGAACGGCTCACCATCAACTCCGCAATGCTCTAATCGAACATGTTTGGAACCTCCCGGAACAC
Organism: Erigeron canadensis; assembly: GCF_010389155.1. Taxonomy (NCBI): domain Eukaryota; kingdom Viridiplantae; phylum Streptophyta; class Magnoliopsida; order Asterales; family Asteraceae; genus Erigeron; species Erigeron canadensis. The sequence goes on along the minus strand of NC_057765.1, from coordinate 5,908,221 downwards.
GGCCGTCAACGTTGATGTCTACTTTATAATTTCCTAATAATGTCGTTCTTCAAAATTTATTTTATTTTATGTTTTTTAGTGTAATATTTAATTTTATAATAAATGTAATGTGTTTGTTTTAATAATAAAATGTGTTTTTATTTATTTTTTGTAAAAGAAAATGAAATAATAAAATAATAAAATGAATAGTGGAAGAAGTGAGGAAGAAGTGAGTATTATAAGGAGGGGTGTTCTTGGAGAGAGAAAGCTGATGAATAGTGGAAGAAGTGGGGAAGAAACAACCCTTATAAGGAGAGGCGCTCCCTTATTCGACAAAATGGAGAAGAGGAGAGAGTGTGTATGAAACTATGAATGTGAGTCCGTTTTAAATTCCTACCAATTTTTTTTTAATTATATAAATATGGGTGGTGATCTGTACATCACTTTTTTTTGACCATACACCACTAAGTGTGTTTTAGAGTATTTTACAGTACAATACTATATAACATGATTAGTGGTGTATAATGTATAGTCAAAATATGGTGATGTACAAATCACTTACGAGGCTCAGTTAACGTTTTTCTTTCAAATGGCTTTTGCCTTTAGACTTATTTGGGACGAAACCCTTTTCATAAAGCCATGATGGTGAAGCTTTTATAAAAAGACCTTTTTAACTTATAAATTTAAAAGTAGAACACTTTGAGGTTTTAAAATATTAGGATAAAAATTAAACAAAACACGCAATTAAGCAATCTAAGATCAAACTCAATGGTTTGATTAGGCGCCTTACCTTAAACTTTAACGACTAACTATTAGGATCTCATAACCTAGCTCCACATACACCGTCGAAGTGTTGATCGATGCTCAAAACCCATGTAAGGCGATAGTAAGCAGTTTATTTTTTTAATGTAATTTTAAATTAATAGAGGAACAAAGCACACTGAAAATACACCTATGTGTCAATTTACTCCTAAATTCTTTGTTTTATACCACCAAATCTGCAACACCATATATAATGCACAAATTGAGGGCATACGGCTAAAAGTGTTTGTCTATATATCGCCACTCTATTATTTTTCACTTGGTTTTTAATATTTGTTGTTGACTTTATACTTTTGTTTGGTTAGATATATGTATCGTCATTCTATTAGTTTTCACTTGGTTTCTAAAGGGCATGGGTGTAGTCGGCAAAAAGCATCGGCTAAATCAGCTGACTGGCAACCCTATAGCACATGCATCGGCTTGTTTAATCGACAAATTTTGGCAAGCAACATCGGTTAGTTTTGACCGATTGTTGGTACTCTTTGGCAAGTTTTTTGTTCATAAAAATAGGGAGGGACCTACTTTTTGTTTTTTGTGTTGAAACCAAAAACATGCCGATCGGAAATTTGGACACCCTCTAATTTGGTTATTTTTGGCTAAGATTGGCTTCTTTTTTGTTTGGTCATGTGTCCACTTGTGATTGAGTGTAACCTTGCCAAAACTTTGACAAATCGGCACCACACCTTGCCCCTAATATTCTCTGCACCGTATATATACGTCTTAAATGGTATCATAGACTTGTCTTTAGGTTCAAAATTCAAATCTCTCGATAATTACTTTAGCTTTGCTAAAGATAATAGTTGAATAAACAAATTTGATTATAAGATTTAAAAAAAAAAAAGGGTTTAAAGTGTCGAAAATATATTACAACATTTTGATTATAATTTAATTAATAAAAGGAATGGGAGTTGGTCGATAATTAGGTGTCTCTTTCAAATAATTTTTGTGTACCTAAAGGATTATATTAGTAATTATTAAATGAAGTTTATTTGTTTTTACATGCATCTGAAGGATAATACTAATTTAGTTTTGTCAACCATTGTGAAGAAAGTTTTCCTTCCTTGGCCCAAAAGCCATGCCTACACAATTGACCTAAACTAGATTAGCTTAATATGATCAATATTAATACATAATATTGAAATTAAAGGTAAACCAAAGAGGTTCTTGGCTTCTAGACAGCGAAAGTTCTATGTATAATTGAAGATCAACTACTACTTGTTCAATATTTTCATATTATAGACTATATTCTATGCCAATTCATTTGTAATGTAATATCATCAATCTAGCAAATTGACATCCAGCCTGAACGTACATAATCACTCTAGATCAATCCCAAAGTTGCGTCATTATTTGGGCATAATCCATCTTCAATTATTGCCAAGTACGAATCGAGCAGAAACACCGGTTTCAAGTTTACCTTGCAAGTTTATCAAGCCTTCTTGAAACCTTTTGTTGTCGGTCTTTGTACCTAATAGTTTCTTAAAGCCGGATTGACTCAAAAATGAATTCAAATATAAGAATTGTATTAATGCTGATTTCTAGCAAGTCACTAGAGAGAAAACATTGGATCTTAATCAGGAAAAAATGACTAGCCATTCCTCCATAACTTAAATAAGAAAAATCTTGTTTATTTATAGGGAAAAATTCATAAATAGGTAACCTATTTACATGAATTTCCTATTAAAGGTAACCTATTTTGTTTTCGTCTATTTAAAGGATCATATTTTCAAAAAATTTCTAATAAAGGGTATCTCGATAGTTTTTGACAGACAGAGCTCGTGAAGTGCCACTTCATCGATGCCACGTCATCAATTTTGCTGACGTGGCACTTGACTTTGACGTGACACTTGACTTGACTTTGACCGGTCAAATTCAAGTGTCACGTCAGCAAAACTAATGACGTGGCACTTCACGAGCTTCGTCTATCAAAAACTAACGAGATACCGGTCCTTTATTAGGAATTTTTTGAAAATAAGATCTTTTAAATAGACGAAAACAAAATAGGTTACCTTTAATAGAAAATTCATGTAAATAGGTTGCCTTTTTTATGGATTTAACCCTTGTTTATATGTTTATGCTAGTCTTTTTTGGCAAGTTGCATTGAAATATCAAGTTGAAGAAACAAAGTGACTAATTCAGATGAGCTAAAAGGTAGGAGAGAAAAAAGGCCCCATTGGTTTAACTTTATTTACTCCTCAAAAATTTCTAATTGGACAACGGCAATGTTGTAATCAGAGTGGACATACATCATCCCTCTATGTCTTATTTTGTTCAAATTTATTTGTCTTGATTTAATCAAAGTGGACATCATCCAACCAGATGTTTAATTAATAATAGTATTAATTAGTTAATATTCTTGATGATTTGATTCTGACAATTATATGATGCACGATTGTGTAATACAGTAACTTGTTTGAAATAATGAACTTAAGATTTCTTATCCATATAAGTTTCTAGTAATACATGTCTTCCCTATAAATTTTGGTGCAAGATTACAACTCAGAGAGTCAAACATAAAACTTATGAAAAAACTAAAGATGCAACTATTAGTTGTGTACGTTTGTCTATTTTTATTATGAGCTTCAAAATATATGCTTTTGGTTAATAAAGTTAACGGTAATTAACAACCACTCATCTTTTGACTTTCACAACATATATTAATTTAATTTAGTTGCATAAAAACACAAAATATATTTGTAGTTTTGGGTGGTAGATATAAAACCATGAAGACAAAGTGAATCAAAACAAAAAAACGAATGGAGTAGCAAATGTACTTAACCCTATGTGTGCATTGGGTACTGCCTTTTTGACTCTAAAACTATTGCTTAACTAAAAGTCTTCTCTATTTCCCTATGATTGACAATTAAAATCCTAAAATATCTATAAGATACAACAAAGTCAATATATGTTAACACCAATGATAGTGTAATAATCATTGTTTTATTACTAGGCTATCGAGGATCATACTTATCTTCTCATCTAATTAACTTAAAACATATTTTGAAATTCATTTCTCTATTAGTTATTTACTAGTTCAATATCTAACTAGCGACCGATTTACCCGAAAACAACCTATTTGACCCCAAAAGTAACCCATAATTCAACCCGTCAACCCACTTAACCCAAAACAATCTATTTTACCCATTTAAATACATCGCTACCACCACCGCCGTCATACGTCACAACCGTCAACTGTCACCATCACCACCATCATTTCCATCGCATTGCGCAAACCTCTTTCTAGTAATAATAACAATTCAATAATTATACAACCTAAAACTTTATCTTGCTTTAATCCAAAATTATAAGTTCAAGATCTTATTTTGTAAAGCCTTTCTTTTTTTCAATCTGTTTCGAACTGAAATTCCACACAACACAAGCTTCCTAAATTGTCAAAAATATGTGAAATGATAAGTTTTCAAAATGTGAAATGACAAGTTTTGAAAACCTTGAGCAAGCCAAACACCTTAATGTATATGTGTTATGTGTAATACTATAGGTTGTGCAAAAGATCGTTTAGTTGTGTCAAATAACCAAGTAAAAGGTGAGTGTATATTCACATATTCATATTCATGTTGTTAAAGACTAGTAGGTTTCTAGCATTTTGTATGAATCCATATAATTTTTGTTATTGTTGTGATTTGTATGCAAGAGATAGCATTAATATTCATCTTATAGGTTGCATGACAATCTTGTTGATTTTGTTGACTTGTATATGAATATATGTTATGTATGCATTCATTAAACGTTTTGCTTAACTTTTTAGTATTTACTTTTTTTTTATATAAGGTAGTAGATGAGGTAAAAATTTTTATTTTGTGAAGCTTTTGGATAAGCGGTTCGATCCCTACCAACAGTGTAATTGTTTTTTTTTTGATGGTTAGATGATCCATATAGTCTATGTGTTCACAAGTATCCGGAACTTTGTATTTTGTATGGTGTAATTGTTAGTTTCTTGTCACAAGGTTGTTGCATTACAAATTATGAATCTTTATCTTTGAATATGTTGGACAAGCATTCCATTTAGTTGTAACTTTGGTTCTTTTGAACAAGTGAAAGCTTTGAAATGTTTAGTTACATGTTTCTAGTTTATTTGAATGGATAATGATTAATCAACATAATTCATGTGTCTAAAAATCAAGTTAATCATAGGATGATTACATGTGGAATAGTCAAAGGATAAGATAAGGATAGAGACTTAGTGGAATCTACGTGACAAATTTTAAGGTTTTAAGTTGAGTTTTAGGCATATAAATTAAGTTGATTGATCATTTTCATATTTAAATAGTCAAAGTGTTTTGAAAAGTTTGGAATTGGGTCAGAAAACTGAATTACGTCAAAAAGTTCATGTTTTATCGAAACTGTTGTTGACGGCTTTTTATAAGACTACTAGGAGTGGAGGCATTCCCTCCACTTTGGGAATGCCCTTACACCACTCTCCTCTTGACACATGTCCCTAATCAATGATTGGAGGCATTCCCTTGGAGTGGAGGCATTCCCTCCAAGGGCATTCCCTGATTTTTTTATTATTTTAAATTTTTTTTTTTTAAATATTGAAATTAAATATAAAAATATACAGATCTTACATATTAACGGATATATTAAACAGTAACGACTACTTTTCAAATTCTGAATTTTCATCTATAAATACTCCATCATCCTCTCATTCTCAAAACACAACTCAAAATTTCAAATAATTCAAAAACACACACATTCGAGATGAACTTTGGGCGAGGAAGAGGACGAGATGAACCAACCCGTCCTATCGGACAACCGCAACACACACGAGGCAGAGGACGAGGAAGAGCACGAGGGCAACCCACACGAGACAGAGCAGGAGGCGGACCAACTCGTGCCCCTGTTCAGTCACCCATTCCACCACCTTTTCAACCACGAGTTCAACATGAAGGACTGCATCCTTGTCGTCTGGAGTTCACATTGACGACGGAGTTTTCAACCCGCGTAAACCTGCAAGCAACAGACGACTTCACTAATGAAGAACTGAACGCGGTATGGGATTCTACCATAGCTCAAATCGAAAGCGGCCAACTTAGGACATGCATTCCAGGGTAAAACCGAATTCATGATGACGGGAGACCTGAAGGATACGAGACTGATCCTGGTGAAGAGTACGTCAACGATTTTCAATCGGAAGAAGAAGATTATCACTACGAATACCAGCGCCGTAATGACGGTGACAGTGACATTTCATCGACCGATTCCCTTTATGGCTGGCGTTACCCGCCACTCTCTCCTGATGTTTAATTTTTATTGAATGTATTTGTGTTATGTGTTTTAATTTCCTGTTAAGTGTTAAGTGTTTGAAATAACTGTAATATTTCATTTTTAATAAATGTAATGTTTCAAGTGTTATAATTTCGTGTTTAACAAATAAAACCATAAATACATTTATTTTAAACATAAATAAAACAAACATTTATTTTAAACATAAATAAAACACACATTTATTTTAAACATAAAACATAGAAACTTAAATATCTTCGAGAACATCACATCATAAATCTTGCACTTGCTCGTAGCAATGCCCACTCTGGGAGGTACTGAAAATCAGGATGCGTCATACGATACTCCTTTAAAGCAAGTTCGACACGCCTCGGGTCATCTTCGTAGACGTGCAAACGAGCATAGATGTGCCCGAACTCGTGAATAGAGTGGCGCATCTTCCGCCATTTTCCTTGCACACTCTCAAGGCTTCTTTGCTCGCCTTGATGATTTTGGAGATTAATAAATACCTCCCTTACACGGCTCCAAAAAGTTCTTTGTTGTTGAAAAGCCTCTATATTTGGATCTTCGGCTACGTCAAGCCAAGCTCTCGCTAAATTCATAGTCTCATCCACTGTCCAAGTTCTAGCCATTTGTTGTATGAGTGTATAAATTTTATAAGAAGAATGAAAGAAATATGAAGTTTTTGGAGATAAAATGAGAATTGGTTTGATAATAAGTGTTATGTGTATGTATATATAGTGTGTATTGTGTAAGTTAGAGTTTAAAAAAAAATAATAATAATAAAGATTTGCATTGGGAAGGGGAAAATGAAGAAAAAAACAAAATCAGGAGCCCGTTCAAAATCCGGAGGCTTCAATTTGGAACGTGTGGAACGCCTGGGGAACGCCCCCCGAGACCGATGTCCGGCGTTCAGGGGGCGTTCCGGGTGATATTTTCGAAAATGAACGGGCTACTCCGGACGGTCTAACTTGATAGTCAATGTTGACGATACTTGGTGTCAAATTTATGAAGCTGCAATTGATGGTCGTTTGTATCTTGACAGCTGGAACAAACAAGCATGAGTTTCTGTGATCTTCGTTAACATTTTGTCAAGGCTTCATTAGGCCTTTCCGGACCTCAAACTTATACTATAAACTTATATTAACATATTAAGAAGATTCATCTATTATTTTTCAAATTTGGTAATTTTAATTTTTTGAAAAAAAATCTAAGTATAAAGTATAATCATATGCTTTTGATATTTCTGGTTGAAATTATTAGTGGCATTTCAAAAACCTTGATGGAAAAGGACTTAATGAGTCATTATTTGTTTCGGCAAGCACTCTTTGTAATTTTTCAACACAACTTAATAATGGGTTATCATTTGTTAAGTATGCGTTCGTCTTCAAAATTACTTTTATATAAAAATTGCTTTAGTTAAGTTGTTTTAGTTTATATAACTTTTAGAGTTAATTGAAAAGATTGGTCTATGTGGTTTGTCCATTTTTGCAATGAAGTCTCTTTAATTTTCGATATCGTTCAAATGGAGGTTTATATTTTGAGAATTTTTTTGTAGGATTGGTCCCTTTGTAACAAAATCATTAGCGGGTGTTGTTAAGTCCACCCATCACTTGCAGGGGCAATATTGTCATTTCATACAACACAGAAGCAACCCTCATTGCTAGTCTATACTCCCTTATAATTATACTAGGTATTCTATTTTTCTAATTTTTTAATATCTTAAAACATTTATAGCATACATTTTTTATCTATTAAATGACTTTCATTAACTTCTTAAATCACATGAATTATTTTACATCAATTATCTATCTTACTCGTTATTGTTGCCATTACAATTATAACATATACTTCTTTCACACACATTTTATATTATCTTAATCAACTTATTCTTTTTTTTACGTCTTTATCAACATATTTTTACAACTTACATATTAAGCACTAGCTTTACAACTAGCACAATTTTCCACGTCTTTACTTTTAGAAAAGGCAAAGTCATTTCCATAGTATCCCGTTATGCTTATAACATTGGTGATTAGTCACTCCACTCGGAAACACTAATTCCACGTAACTATGTCGCAAGGAGCCACTAAAGCGACCACATACGCACTAGCTTTACAACTATCACGGGTTAAGCTTAACACTTCCCACGTCAGTCTCACGTATTTAACTATAACATTTCCCACGTATTTATATCTTTCATACGTATTACACACTAACACTAAGGCTAGAACGATTTTCCACATTTCACACTTTACTTTAACTTTAGGTATATTCATTACCTAATTGATAAGTTGCCACCGCCACCACCGATACGTCGTTGCCTACACCGTCGTATTGCTCGGGTATTCTTTTAGTAAACTCAATTGCAATTAACATATTAGGATCTTTTTTACTTAATTCAAGTGATTGCATCATACAGTTGTTCGTGTGCCAGGTCCTTAATTAGTAAGTTTCTGTATACTTAATTAAACAAAACTATTATTATTTAAGGTTAAAAAAAATAAGAGGTTGTATGTTAGGAATTTGATATCCAAAAAAAACAAACATGCATGTTCCAATAATATACATGTCATATGAGGTATTTTAGTTTTTTATGTAACATATTAAAAATTTATGCATTTGGTTGATTAATAAATACTAATTATTAAATATATGTGAAAATTTATTTTAATATAGATGTTAACAATTTTTTAATTGAAACATTTATAAATTTTTGATTTTTTTTATAGAAATATGTTTTAGTAATTTGATAGTTAATAAATATTAAATGCTAAAAAGTGTTAATAATTATATTTAAATTTAATATTTTGTTACATTTATTTTTTATGAAAAAATTAAAATGTATAATTTAGTGATGGATTACAAAAGAAATCTAAATAATAACATTTTTTCAACAATTATTAATAACTAATAATTAATTTCTTTTTATGGGTCCATATTTTTTAAATAATAATTTTAATTATGATACATGTAAAACTATATATAAAAGTTAATTAAGGTTTTTAATTGGTTAACCAATATTATTGTAGTATATATATAAACAAAAAATAAAAATAAATAATGATATGTATTATCAAATTTAACTGCAAAATTGATCCTTTTGGTTTCTTCATTTTAGTAATAAAGGTCCCTTTTGGTTTGTGCATACTTGACGGCACCCGCTAACGGTTTTGTTAAAAAGAGACCAATTTTGCGAAAAAATATTTAAATAAGAACCCCCATCACAACGATACTCAAAAAAGGACCCCATTGCAAAAACATACAAAACAAGAAGACCAATATTGCAATTAATTTATACTTTTATTACACAAAATTGAGAATAACAGTTTTATGACAAGAGATCATTTCTTTACTAGTGAACCTCTTTTTTTTTTTTGGAAAGATACTTAAAAATGCGTATAAATATAGGATTTGTACATATTTATTAATGCGAATTTTTTGTTCCACATATTTAAGTATGAAAAAAATGCATGCATTGATAATTTATGCGTATTCATCACTTGTACATATTAGAGAGAAAAAAAGAATCTGTTGTTGAAAGAAGGACAAGAGGAAGGCCTCATTATCATCTCAACAAATCTGAGTCAATATGTTGATAAAGAATATATCAATAGAATATATAAATAGTTGTGGGAGTGAGTAACTTTACTCAAACTTCTTATAATTTTGTGCTTGTTCTATTTCATGGATATATTTGTTCACTTCCTAACCTTTTCTTGTTAATCATATTTAATTCACAATACAAGAAATTAAACAATATGTCATGTTGGAAACACGGGTCAATGAGGTGGTGCCCATTCCTACACATTTTATAAAGTCCTACTTTAAGAAATCCCACGGCTAATTATTAATTGGTTTCTGGATTAGATTAAAAGTTGTAACCTTAATATAAGTTTATTGTTAATGAATTTAAAAGCCTAGCTTTCTTAAAGCAAAGATGTACGTGCTCTAGATATTGGCGGATATATATGCCATTTTGACATATAAATATAAATTAACGAATACGTATACGTTTATATATACAAATATGTATAAGTACTGATTTCTAGCTAGGTAATATATATCGATCTTCAGAACACCAAGCATTTTGCCATTTGACATGCTAGCTAATTTTTATTCTTATCAACAGAAACTGTTTTGGATTAATTTAAATATTGCTTAAGGGCATAAAAAATCAAAGAATAATTAAAAAAGAAGAAGCAGCCAAGCAGAAGAAGTTTGCAATGCATTCCCATTAAATAGATTAATCTTTAAGCTTTTGCCTTTCAATTCCTCCTTTTTAGTGGACAGCTAAGTATGTTTATGTCATATATTGTAATTAACATAGCAATAGGTATATATTAACGCTAACATTAATTTAACGAGAGGGGTACCCACGCAATGCAGCGGCGATCACGGCGATGCGTGGTAGTGGCGGCGGCGGCGATGGTGGCGGTAACGGTGTGATTATTAATGTGAATGTAATTGATGTTAGAAGGGGTAGTGTAGTTATTTTAAGGGTTAAAAAATGTATATTATAAATAATCTCATTAAGAATATTATAATTAATTAAATATATTAGGCGAAAATATTTAAATTACTGAAAAAAGAAGATAAATAGTTTGGATTGATAAGGTTGGAAAATATTTTAGACATATTTTGGATAGATGTGGTGTGTGGAACAATAATGGGAGGGGTAGTTTGTTCTATAAAAGAGTATAGATGATAATTTCACAAAGACACCTACTGTTGAGACGAAAGATCTTACCTTTTTTTTGTGGAGACGTAAGTAAATAATCTTTAGCAATATTTCTTCGATTGTTATATATAGGCACGATGGGTAGGGTTAATGTGAAACCAAAACATGAGAGAGAAACATGAAAACCACTAATTTCTCTCTTTCTTTTCTCCTTTTCAATTGGTATGGTTTTTTAATTTTTAGATTTTTTAATTTTCTTTTAATAAAATCCCATTCCAAAAGAAAGTTAATTTAAAAAAAGAATCATATGGCTTACGTGTTGAAAACGTATGGATACGGTATGGGTGTTGCCCTCATCCGGTCTAAAAGGGTTGTCACCTGACGCATATGAGCATAATTTGGATTTGATGGGCCGCGATCCAAAAGATGGTGGCGGTTGGATACGGTACGGGCATAACCCTCGTCTCTAAGGGCGCCTCAGTCCTTAGAGATTGTTTTTAGCGATTCTTCCTATTCTTTTAGTTCTCACTTTTGATCCCTTTACTAGGCACGATATATATAAAACAAACTCCCCCTCCCCTTCTTTAATTTTAAGAACCTGAAATGATACATTTGCCTTTCATCTTAATACATCTTTATTTTCATTTTATAAACTGTGACTAAAATGCCCTTAAAAAAATTCAACCACTATCTCTTTCTCACGCAGAAACACATAGCTAAAACCCTAACTCAAAATTCTTCCCCTCCTCCCCGCTTTCGTATCCCACACAACAATTCATCACATCTCCGACCGCAATGAAATTAGTTTTATGTTAATAACCACACAATCACCGTCGTCGTTACCGCCACTGCATTGCGCGCACACCAATCTAGTATATATATATATATATATATATATATATATTTGATCAATCAAATATCTATGTCCATTTTGTTGAACTCGATTGTTTTGATCAATCACGATAAATTCTGTGAATAAATTAAAGTTACATTAGAGTCGGTCATTTTTATTCTTAGTTTTCGTATGACTTGGATTAAGAAACTAACAACCCCAAACCGTCACAATATATATGTGCAAGCAGGATCTTGGAAAAATCCAAGAAGTCAAGAGTTAGGTGGCAATTCTGTAATGTTGACATGAAGTTTATACAATCTTACTGAAGACAAGCTAGCTAGATAACATTAGCTTTTATTTCCTTCTAATTTTAATAGGAGATGATATATAATATCATATAGTTTGACATATTTGTCAAACTTATCTATCACTCAAACTTATGGCTTATAATTGCATGTTATATGGTAAATATATCAAATAACATGGTATCTATATCATTCATCAATTTAATGGTTTTCATATATCCTCATTCGTTTTGTTTTATTGTAAACACCAGTGATTAATTAAGTTCTTTTATTCCGCCTGTGAATGTCAGAAAACCGTGACCAATTTCTTCTATTTAAGAAAACTAATTAATCAAGTATTAACTTTTTGAAAGTTAGAAATGGTCCAAACTTTGAGACAGTTGCTATTTTTAATCACAAAAACATTCATGGCTAATAATGGAACAATACACAAGAGGTTGGCGACAAACAAAGAGTATGGAGGTTTCTTTCTTGATTTTACTTGCACCATTACCTTTATACAATAAAACTACTACTTATGCATTGTTAACTTTAAAATATTCAAAATAATTAAAGATACCAAAAAGTTATTTGCCTAGTTGTTTATCTGGTTTTATCTTTATTTTTATACTTTGCACATTTGATAAAAAAAAAATTTATAAATGGTTTTAACTATTTTGAAGACCCAAATAAAATTAGTTTCGAAGGTAGTTTGTTATACACGTAAGTAAAACGTATATTTTTTTAGAGTATAGAAACACAAATGTAATGAGTCTCGGATTGCTAATTACCCATAGCTGGAGTAGTAGTGACCGGTAATACGTCTAATTTTTAATACTTATTAGATTAGTGGTTCAAATTCTGAGGGTGTATGAAGTCGCCTTTCGCCACTAAATTATTTTTGGTAGCTCGATTTTATTCGTTGTCTGTTAAATAGAATGAGCCTCCTAATTATATATACATAATAACTAATAATAATAATGCTTAAAGTTGTCAAATATATGTCAAAGAAAACCCTAATAGGGGATGACTTTTTTTATACTTTGAAAAAGCATTTTGTCCAACCCTAATTGTCATTTGTCATACCCACTATAAAGCTTGGGTCTTCCCTCATTCATTTTTCCACAAACAAACCAGACGCCAAAGAGATACCTAGAGAGATAGAAGACTAATTAATTGAACACAAAGGCAAATTAAAGGAAAGTACTAAAGAATAAAGATGGGAAGAGCTCCTTGTTGTGACAAAGCAAACGTGAAGAAAGGACCATGGGCTCCTGAAGAAGATGCTAAACTCAAAGATTACATCGAAAAATATGGTACCGGTGGAAACTGGATCGCTCTTCCACAAAAGATCGGTATGCTTCTTCGTCCTTTGTTCTTGATCATCTTATCCTTTTTCAAGATATATATATATATATATCTTGTTTGTTGAAGTTATATATAACCTTGAACAATGATTATTATGTATGTAGGTATAAAAAGATGTGGAAAAAGTTGTAGACTTAGGTGGTTGAATTACTTAAGACCTAATATCAAACATGGAGGATTCTCTGAAGAAGAAGACAACATCATCTGCAACCTCTATATTAGTATTGGCAGCAGGTATGTATTACTCTTTTATGGTCAGGTTTTCAAGTTTCAACCAAACTTTGCTTGTCCTTTCTACTTGCCATGATGCTTTTGTTCAAAGAATATATATATATAACAACCTATATGTCATAACATGCACAAGTTTATTGTTGATTTGTGCACTCCTCCATACTTTAAATTTTCTTTTAGTTTTTTAGGCAATTATCTAAAATAAGTTTAAATAACTTGCAAAATCAAATAGGTGGTCTATAATTGCTGCCCAACTGCCTGGAAGAACGGATAATGATATCAAGAACTATTGGAACACAAGATTGAAGAAGAAATTGCTCGGTCGTCGTAAACAGTCTAATGCTAGTAGGCTCAATGGTTCAACTACCCAAGATTCCAAAGATGGGAATGGAATGGAAACTCTAAGTAATTCTGCTATTGAAAGGCTTCAACTTCACATGCAACTCCAAAGCCTTGAAAACCCTAATTTGGCTCATTGTGCTAATAACCCGACTATGTGGCCTTGCAAATTGAATCCAACTCAAGAAAAGATGATGCAAAGTCTTCAACTTCTAAATGAATCATCAAACCCTTTAATGATACAACATGTTTTACATGATTCTCTTCAAAAGATTCAACTTTTTGGACCATCTAATAGCCTCCTTCCACCGGTTTTTTCTCAACCTCATAATATGTTGGTCAATCAAATAGACAACTCCATGAATGGAATCAACATTAGTCCATCGAAGCAAGTACAAGAATCCGATAGCAATAAACAACCAAGCTTGGAATTCCAGCAGTACATGGAATTCCAAGCGGAAATCAACGAATACTTAAGCAACAAAGGAGCTAATAATTCCGTGTCACTAGATCAAGCAAATGCGAACGAGTTTGATTGTTTCAAGGACATGGATGTTTCAAAGGACATGATGACGTGGTGGTCTAACGAGTTTGATGCAAATTCAGCTTCATCAAACTCTTGGGATTCAAACGGCATCCTTGATAAGCCGCAATGAGAGAAATGAAGTACTAGTAATCGGATTAGTACAACGGTATCCATATCATAGAGCACAATGAAAAACAAAAAGAGGTATAAGATATGGGTGTATGTTAGCTAATTAATGTTTTATTCAAAATTAATTTGTTATGATAAAATGAAGCTGAGGTGATGAAGGACTGGTAAATGATGTTGTAAATTTGTGAAATAATGTTGTCTTTCTGGTTGTTCTATCAATATATATACATTCTGAAAAAACCGTTATCAGTTGTAATTCTTTCATATATATTCTGTTTCTATGACTTATTCTATGTCATTTTTTGTGATGTTTATATTAATCATCTTTATATGTTGATTTATGTGTCTTGCAATGTGTTGAATGCCAATCCAACGGCATAACATAAATTTATCACACATGATTTTATTTGTTGGTTTAATTCGTAAGGAGCTAGAGAAAAATAATACTACTTCTAGTAATTAAATGAATTATTTGGTAGTTTCACGTGGTAAAAATAGTACTTCATTATTTAATGTTAATTAGCGGTGAAAATGATCAGAGAGGTCAACATGGGGTGTATGTTTGTTTTTTTACCAACATATATGAACTTCTGATTTCAATTGAATTCTTGTATTGTAATGTAATTGGTAGTTGAAATTGTAATGAATTGGTATTGTCCCACCATTACTAAAAATGTCTTTCTGCTATTAAGATTGCTAAATCAAGTTTAGGCAATCAATTTGTAATTAGTAATGATCGATTTGACCACCGACAATTTGGTGTAGTGGTATCGGCCAATCTAGTAATATGTTTCCCGATTAGGAGATGGAGGACTTTGGGCTATCAAGCTCGATCTATCTGCGTTTCACGAGCATATGAGGTTGTCTTTCGACTTTGGGTTACCCCGGATAACTGGTCTTTATTCGTTGCTATTAAAGAGTAAAAGTAGTAATGATTTTCTAGACTCTTGTGTAATTTGTGTTCTAGAATACAAAAAGTTAGGTAGTATTATAGAGTAAAGATTCGACTACTTCAAAAGCTATGAAATGGTTACAGAATGTATTTGTTTATTTAAGTTCATCTTGTAATATAATATAGATGTAAATTCTTGTTTTTGGAACATAAGATCAGTTTTTGTGTACATGAAAGTTAAATTTTGTTGCAGTGTTTTTCTTATTGAATTTAGATCTCTTTTTACCCACCATATTGATCAGTTTTTGGCGGAGGTTTTTTGAAAGCACTGACGTGGTAAAATTTTAAGGCCCGTTTGAGTTACTATATGTCCGTATCTGAAAATCGCTAAGGCCCCTTTTCAAGGCCCATTTGAGGTACAACTTTGTAGCTTAGCTTGTACTGGGCTATTATGTCCGGGCCGTAAATGTTGTATAATGCATAAGATTTGTGCACCAAAAATTAAACACGTTGTAGGCTTTTAGCTATAAATCTAACAATATAGTCGTTGGTAACAAAATCAAACATATTCATATGCATGATGGAAAATATAACTACGGACCTAACAGCATCGATAACACTGCTAAATTTATTTATCAAGAATTTAGATCTTACTTATTCTCAGTATATAATTAATACAGTTTAAAAATTATAAAAAAAATTAAGAAAATATTTATATCACTAATCACTATGACACTAAACTTTTGGATTTGTTAATCCAATATAATATAGTTTTTTCTATTAGCAATTTCTTCATTCGGATTAATTGTAGCTAAATTTTTTTTAGAACAACGAAGGGTCAGATCATGGGTATCTGGACTAAATACCGTGGGCCTATCCAATCCCCTCTCACCGCCCGATCCACCCGTTAAATTCAACTCGTTCGCCAAGAATATTGGCTAGAAACAATGCTCAAAATGAGATTCGAACGTGTGATCCGTGGTATAACATCCGGGGTGGGAGGGTGTCTAACCTCTGCGCTATCAAGTGACGTCAACAATAAACTTATTTTCTATTTAAGGGATGGGTTTTTTATACAAAAGGTTCAACTTTTTTTATTAACACGAACGTTAAGTGCAACCCTAAAGGCTGCATTTATCATTTTTTTTATTATAAACCACCAAAATCTCGCAACCCGCTCCTCCCACGCCATCTGTCGAGGTCAGGCTTGGCGCCACCAATGGCATAGTGAATGTCCCCACCACCCTGTGTAGTTGCCACGGGCTATAAAATTGACAAACCTGGGTGCATTATGTATGCTCCAAATTGGGCCTCAAAAAGCAAAAGAAGAAAAAAATACAACGTAACCAAGACCGGTTTTAAGGAAACTTGGGTCTAGAACGAGCTTGAAGAAAAGCCCCCAAGCTAAGAACAACGAATTTGACCTGGGGACCTAAAAACCAAAATGTGTTTGTACCTAACGTCTTAACCATTAATCCAAATGCTAGTAGTTTATTAATAACGGTATAGGGTATAAACAATATATAAAATATAATTTTTACACATACGTATATATAAAAATTGAAAATATGGGCCATGAAAAATCGGACCTCGAACGGTCGTCCACTTTGTCCTTTGCCTAATCCCCATGAGCGTAATAAAAACCATACCATGACTGCTGACTTGATTGGTCTGACATATAAGTGTGATAAGTGATAACTATAAAAATTATATTTGAAAATTATTTTTTCTTTACTTATGGTTCGTAATAAATTAATAACCGTTCTTAAAAGTTGGTAGCAATAATAATTGAAATCAATCTAATAGAGAGTATACGGTTTGAAAAACATTATTTACATAAGGGAAAAAGGAATATAAGGTTGTCTGACACCTAACCTTAGGTGTTAAAACCTTCACATACTACTCCCTCCGTCCCATTTTAGTTGTCATGTTGATTGACTTTAACCGTAAATAACTTTGTTTGTGTCATGTAACACTTGATATAAAATATATGAATGAATTGGGTTTTAATGTACATTTCGTTCATATAAGTTTCATCAACTAATATATAATACAAACAAAGTTATTTACGGTCAAAGTTAGTCAACATCGTAATCAAAATGGGACGGAGGGAGTAATATTTTATTATTTATTGTTTAATGAATAAATGTTTGGGCCCTCATAATTTTTATAGTTTAAAAAATTAATATGTGAGTGTCCGACATATAAACTTATCTTATATTCTCATTCCCTTTACATAAATACAATGTCTTTGCTGGTAGCAGTTTGAGTGTGCCCTCTTTGAGTTACGTTTAAAAAAAACATTCTCAAAGTTGAACTCGCTAAACTAATTAAAGCCAACAAAAGGAGTATCAAAGACAATGGTTCGGGTTTGATAAATCTGCGAGCACATGTCCACAAAATCAAAAACAGAACAACGGATCTTCGGGTTGGAAAAGAAATCTTCGGAGAATTAAATGGGCTCGATTCTCTACGGTTGTCAATATTTATCCTTTCTGTTCACTGCCCCTGTTTCGGGTAATATCAAACTGGTCATTGATGTCGTTATTCGCACAAAAGCTATGTAATAAGTGTTACACTTAAAATGATCATCAAGTTAACGGATAATATTGCAAGATTTATTTCTATAGCTCATACTTGGTGACCGTATTCTGAAAACAAACACAGTTATATGATGCATTCCATTTTAGCTAAAACTAAATCATATATGTTTAAGTATAAGTCTACACCTATTTAGGTATAACATTTTTTAAGTACTTGGGGGTTAATCCTGGATTAGATTGTTGCTACTTCGGGTGGCGGTTCCCAATTGGTGACCACAAGATGTGACGCCACAAGCCAAAGTAGGCTAAAGAGTGTGTGTAAGAGATTGAGGGGAAGAGAGAGTCAGGGAGAGAAGTCCCCTAGCTTGATGTTTATTGTCTTCTATTTATAGGGAGTAGATTCTAGGGTTTGATGATATTGGGTCATGGGCTTTCCATGCTTCGACCTAAATCAAGCCCATGACTTAACGTAGATGAAGTCATGTTCAGGTCTGAAGGTTTCAGGAGCCTCCGCAGCTTAGGTCCGGAGGCTATGTCAGGAGCCTCAACGAAGGAGAGTCCGGAGGCTATGTCAGGAGCTTCAATGGAGGAGGGTCCGGAGGCTATGTTAGGAGCCTCTATGGATCAATCCAGAGGCTATGTCCGAAGCCTCTCAAGAGCAACCATGCTCAAGTCCGGAGGCTACGCCTGGATTGGATCATAGTAGCCTCCACAAGGTAAAAGAGAGATTATTATCTCAAAACTATTAGGGAGATGGTACATCATCAATATATATATATATATATATAAAAGAAGCTATGAATTTGTTATTTGCCGAATGATCATCCAACATCTCTAATTTATATCAGTTTCCTTGATTTAATTTAACTAGTAAATATAAGAAAGATAACAAAGAAGCAAAAAACCACCACCAAAAGATTCATTTCCATTAAAATCCAACATAAACATTACATACTAAAGCACACTACTATTTCATTAAGATTCACTAATTGGGCTTCAAAACATGTTTGACAACGGTTGCAGTTGCTGCAACAGCCCCAGCAGGACCAACCAACACGCCCACCGCTGGAACAACCGTGGCAGCGGTGGTTGCTATCGTTGACACAGTGGTAGCAACAGTAGCAACATTCGCGGCTACAGAAGCGAGTTCCATTGGTGAAGAGATCGCTTGAGAAACCGCGTTGTGAACTTGGCTATGCACCTTTGCAACCGAAGGTGCCGAGATTGCTTGAGCAACCGTATTGTGAATCTGGCTATGGACCTTTGCAACCGAAGGTACCGAGATCGCTTGAGCAACCGTATTGTGAATTTGACTATGCACCTTCGCAAACCAGTCAGCCATTGATCTTTAATTTGGAGCTACAAAAATTTTATGAGGTTAATGCTTGCTACAAGTTAACAATGAGAATGACAAGTTCATGTAATGTTTATTTATAGGAAGCAAAAGTTAAAGGGTATTGAATGATTCATTTCATATGCATTGGATAATGAAAGGGTTTTGGTAGTTCCCAATACATAGGGTTCTTTTGGCTGTTCAAATGGGTGGGTGTTTTGAGTATATGAGAAGTCCGTTTTCATGTTATTACTCGTATAACTTTAAATTTTTTTTGAAGATTCAGTCGGAACACAAAATTGGGGAAACCTCACCGTATAATGGTGAAACATTGCACGTATCCTATACAACGAAAAGTTGACCATGGGCCGTTACAAGTATTCAGAGGGAAAATCCCCAAGGTTTTGCCATGCATAAGAATCGAACTCAAGACCTTGGGCAAATAGCCCTTGAAATTAGATCATTGGTTCTATAAAGATCCTTCATTAAGAGATTTTAGGTTCAAATCTTGAGGAGGATATAGGAGTTTCTCTATGAGGGTTTGGATTGGGTATACCCAGGTTCAAGTCTGAGAAGGGCAGAGTTTACCCCTATTAATTGTCGTGACTTTAGGCGGATTAGTAGAGGATTTTCTTCCTGGTATTTGAAATAGACATTTATACTTCGAGAAAACTCTTTAGCGCGGACCCGGTTAAGACAACATATATTAGACCTCATGTTCTCGAATCGCGACACCAAATTTCAAGCGAAATTCATCTTTAGAAAAATTAATAATAATAATAAGCCTAAATAAAAATCACTAATACCATTTACATTAATACATTTGGAGTCTTTTTTTTGAACGAATATACATTTGGAGTCTTGATGAACAGTTTTAGTTAATTTGACTCAATTTCCACCAAAATAATCCTTTGACCGACTGACCGACCAAACTTTCATTTTGAATCTCCACCGTAATTTACCTCCAATAGGACCAATTGAAAACCTCTCAATATTCAATTGATGAAGATTTGAAGACCGCCTAAAATTGGAGATGTTTACCCTTGATAAAAATTAATAGTTATAAGTCAAATATAATTTTCAGTTTTGCCCCTATATTTAATTCTTGTATAAATTTATCTATAATATTATTTTAAATGATCTCAATCCATATTCAACGTAACTCATCTTTCCAACAATCATTTAAAACTATGGTTATCAATAATCTCGGTCTAAAGTTAGCAAGTCGAAAACCTTTAACCCTGACTTTGACGCAAATAAAGCTAGCTCAACTGACATATACATATCTGGTTTTTCCCACAGATCTTGGGTTTGATTCTTGTTTAATTTTATACATGTACAATATTATTTTAATTATAAATGATCTCAATTCATATTCAACGTAACTCCTCCTTCCAACAATCATTTAAATCTATGGTTATCAATAATGTCGGTTTAAAGTTGACAAGTTGAAAACCTTTAACCCTAACTTAGACGCAAATGAAGCTAGCTCAACTAACAGATGCATCTCTGGTTTTTCTCACAAGTAATTGGGTTTGACTCTTAGGAGTGATAAGTCTGTGGATTTTTTTTTCTTGAATCACCTGTAACGATCTATGGTCTATATCTCGTAGTCTATAGTACGTATAGGATTTCACCATTATACGGTGAAGTGTTTCAAGATGTCGAATACCGACTACCTGTTTTAAAAAAAATAACTTAGACTTATTAAAACATTTAGGTCTAAAATGTCAAACATAGACTTACATCTACCGAAGTCAACCTGGACCAGACTCATGTGACCTAATTATTACGTTTTGGAGGGTTAATCAGGAGGTTAAATAAGTTGATTTTTATTCAGATTGTTAATGCTTTCAAAAACAAAGTAACAAACAGTATACCTATTTGTAAACTACATTAAAAATTTAAAATAACAAAGTACTCCCATGATTACCAAAACATAAACTAGCTACAAGTACATGAGCGAGTTTGAGGTTAAATTTATTTTACTTAGATTCATCACTTTCTACTTGCAATATATGTGAATCCATCACTATAAAGAAGAATTTAATTTTTTTTCACATGAATTGATGATGAGTTAGATTTGAAAGATTCATTTGTGACCCAAGAATTCTCCCGAGTGCTTACGAAATGTTTCTTCAAGCCCACATATATGTTTTTTAATGGTGTTTTTTTCAGTTTCTGGATAACGCCGAATTAGAGGTCTCTGATCGTGAATGTGTTTTCAGATGTAACTCGAGAGTTCACGGGAAATAAGTTTTTAATGAAATGTCAAGACACATTGGCACTAAATAAAATATTAATTAAGAGATAGATATTCCCTTTTTATTGATTTTCGATAATGTATTAGGTTCCTCTAAAAAATTTAGCTAAAAGTAACAATTCTTTTTGTATTTTCCTAAAAAAAAAGTTCTATATATTCTTGAACCATTTCTTGGCCAAAAATGAGAGCAAAGATGATGGCAATCATATTCGATCATGGGCGCCACTTAAATTCTCCAAAAATTCAACTACCCTTTTATAATACTTGTTTATACTATTATTACTTGTAATATTTAAATCGCCCTATATAAAATGTTACATTTTGTATAGCCTAAATTATGAAACCACATCAAATTATTTATCAATGTGGTTTTCTTCAATCACATTGGGTTTTATCCTTACTCTTCTAATCTCCACCACCAATGCTATCACAAACAAAAAGCAAATCTCTAAAAACATCATCAATGACTTCATATCTCTTCAAAACCAAGCTCGGGCCGCCCTACGTGTGCCACCACTGGTATGGGACCCACGACTAGCGCGTTATGCAGAAACGTATGCTAGCCAAAGAAGGCAAGATTGCTTGTTAAAGCATTCAAATGGGCCTTATGGAGAGAACATCTTTTGGGGAAGTGGTAATGGGTGGAACCCGGCTCAAGCTGCTGCGGCGTGGGTTGGAGAGCAGAGATGGTACACGTATGGATCGAATTCGTGTAACGGAGGACAAGAGTGTGGGCATTACACACAGATTGTTTGGAAGACAAGTAGGAGAATTGGGTGCTCTAGAGTGACTTGTTTTCAAGGTAGAGGTGTTTTCATGATTTGCAATTATGATCCTCCAGGGAACTATATTGGTGAAAAACCTTACTAAATTTTGTGCATGAAATTTTATGTGTGATAGTTTCATGATCAGATGCTATGCTATATATCCACATCCTTATATACGTATTAATGCCATGTGTGTATTTACACTTATTTATTTATTCAATTACCTATTGGAAATTCTTTCAAACTTGTGCTATATGTATATATGTTGATCTTCAGTCATGTTTGTTTAGATATTAATTAACTTAATAAAAAAAAAAGTTAACTTATTAAACCAAACAAACATGTATGTTTTCTGATTTAATTAAAAAATAATTATATCGACTTTATTTATACAGATATTATTTTTTCATTGAGTCAGTTAAATTCAATCATTAAATTGCTAAAAAAAAAAACAAGCATTTGGACTCTTTGGCGAGGCTTGAAAAATTTTCAGTGGGGTCGGGATCTAAATTTTCTTTTCTCTAACACTATTTTTTTTAAAATGGAGGCAAAACCGAGTATATCGAAATTTTTCTACACGAAAACAATATACTCCTACATCGCAACAAAATTTTCGAGGGGTCGGGCGTCCCTCCCCGCCCCTTAAAAAGTACGCCCATAATTGGGCTTTCACTCACGTAAGTTTTAATCGATTCGATAGCTCCTGATATAAATCATAAATATTACTCCTTATTAAATTAAAATATATATCCCAGTTAAGTTAGATCGAAAAGGCCAAAGCCAATAAACATTAATGGGACCTGGGAAATTTGACAACTCCCCTTACAACTGTAATACAGCGTAAATGGAAATTTCCTTGGACTTAGTAATATCCCAAAACAAATTACATAATTAGGTTGATGTAGACTGTATACAAAATAAACATATATTGAACCTGTTGATTTATGTAACTTTAGGAGCAATTTATTTTCAATTATCATTGATTAGAGGAAAATCGACAGTCAAAGTTATTTTTACGCGAAACGAAGTCTTCTGTGATTTGGTAGAAAAAAACGAAATTTCATATGTTACCGAAGGTTCCACCATCATAATCGGACCTTGAAATAATCCTAGAATTTCGAGTGGGCCTAAAAAGACAAACAAATTGAAATTTAGCTCTGGAAAAATCCGGGAAAGAAAAACATATAACTTAAGTCACAATCATATTTTTAAAAAACAAAACTTTCTATTGATATAAAATCACAATATTTGAAACCTACTTTCATGATGGACATTCCCCATCATTTTGACAAAGCCCATTTAATGATACAACCTTGGGCCAAATAGCCCATTCCTTCATTCTTGGGCCCTCATAAGAGTTACCCTGGTCCTGGCGTCCTGGAAGGACTTTCTTTGAGAAACCTGCCGAAGAGAATGTTAGCTTGGAGATCTGAAATCGAATATTGATTCTGTATGGTTTTGGTTTTTATTTCTTGAACGTGTAATTATACGTGTTATCACTCTTGTTCTGCAAGAGTGCGTGAATTCCAACTTTCAGCATACTTTACAATCTAAAACATGTCGTTTTAAAAAAGTTATTCTCAGTTATAGTTTAAATTATATAATAATTTAATTATAATAAGCTGTACATTTTTTTAAGATTGAAAAGGCCTAATTTTTACTAAATTGACCTTAAATCAAATTTAAAAGATAGAACATTCTGACTTTATATAATTGAGCTTAAATTAAATCTAACAGTATTTAAATATTGTTTATACCCCCATATAATACAAACTAAAATTTTATTTTAAAAAATTTAAGCAATTTTTTCAATATCTCCATATTGCCTCTAATTCATACATTATCTATAATTCTATATCTCTAAACACATTCAGGCAAACACCCTACCAAAATATATCACACAGTCACTTCTTTTTCTCCTCCTATTTACACACACATATCAATTCCTCTCCACTGTTTTGTATTATCATCATCGTTTAACCGTCGTAACGCGCAGTCAACAACCCTTGTTCAAATAGAAAAGCTTAATTTAAGTAAAACTAAGTTTTTATTTGATTAATTGAATAAGCTAAACTTAGAATATTGTTGTTTTATTAATATTAAGAAGATAAAGATTTTGAAAATACTGCAAATTCTTTATGTAAGAAAAAAATGAATTATGTGGTGCCAATAGCCCCAAAGCTCTTTTAGATCATGTACCTGCTCCCACTACTTCTACTGGACTAAAACAAAACACATAACCACAAACACTGAGATATGAAGTTACTCTCGCTAGCAACTTGGTTACTTGTTTTCCTTTTGGACATACCAAATCATGTAGCCATTTACCATAAAACTGAACCATGGCTAAATGCACCAAAAGGACCTGTACCCATACCCACGCCATGGCCCGAACAATTCCACGCCCTTCTATTCATGAACTTAACTTCAACCCATCTCCAACTAAGCGACCTTTGGTACGACTGGCCCAAAGGTCGCAACGTTAACATTTTTCAAAAACAACTTAGTATATTACTATATGACATTGAGTGGAACAATGGCACGTCTTTTTACTACACGCTTGGGGAAGACGGTGAATGTCAAATGGTGGATTTTGGTGTGGGGATACCTCGGCCCGACTTTCTTACAGATGGTGCACATTATTTAGGAAGGGTGGTGACCGATGGTTTCTTGTGTGATGTGTGGGAGAAAGTGGACTTCATTTGGTACTATGAAGATGTCATTACCAAAAGACCGGTTCGTTGGGACTTTTATGATGGTAACTATATTTCCACTTTGAAATGCTAATGGGTTACTAATGGGTGGATTTGGATTATGTTTTATCGTAAATAGCTTAGCTCAACTCATGAGGTTGAGCTAAAAATGAAACGGGCTAAATGGGTTGAAAGTCGCTTAGAATCTAATAGTGTGAACTATCTTTTTAACTAAAATTAAAAATTGTTATAGTATCTTTTTAATAAATATACTTCGAGTATAGATAGTTTATTAAACATAACTTTTATGTATAAGTTATAAGGATACATCTATAGATTGAAATGAAAACTATATCTTTTGTAGTTTTTATTAGCTGGTTATTTTTGACCCAAAAGTTATCCTGTAGGCTTTAGTTATATTCTGCAAAAGCAATATAAGTAGTTTAGTTTCCCACTTTCAAAAAGTATAAAACCGGTTATTTGTACATTATTAAAATTCCAGATTTGCTGCAATCATGCCCAGGACCCATAATATATAACCTGTTACAGCATTAGTGCATTACCCAACAAAGCCGACCCACCCATTTTGATATCTCTAAAATTGATAGGCTGATATCTTAATCTATCACCCGCATTGTCTAATATAAGATACAATATGAACATGCCAGTCGGTTGACTCCAACATTTTGCAATTTAGGGATTTCTACTCATGTGATGACTTTTGAGATTGGAGCTGTGTTGCCAGATTCGATAGTGCAAGCACCAGCGTACTGTTTCTCAGAGGCCGTGGATGGAAAAAGGTCTTCTACCCATAATATGAATGTAGTTTGAATCTTTTGTTGACAAATCTTTGAGTATTTCACTATGTCTGTGTTATTGCGGCTTCGTATCCCTATTCCTAAATCCTAATACACAAAGCTTGTTTAATAAGAACAAAGTTAAGTCGCTGTATTGTTTTAGGCAAATTGCTAACTACATTAGCTCACATGAAGTGGTTCAATTTCTTTCCAAATTCTAATAGTGTGGAAATCGCAAACTATAAGTAACCTGTAAATAAGATGTGCAAGTTTAAACGATTTAGCACTATTTATATGATAAGTGATGATTTGGAATTTAGAGAAATGATGGAAATTTGCATGGAACTAGCATGAACTCGGGCTAATATGGGGAAACAACCACCATACGACAAAACTATGCCACGTACTAAGAAAGACTAACAAACGATCATGTTGAGTCTGGTTTGTGCAATTTGGCTCAAGTATTCCATTACGGGCCTATAATTAGGTGCATCTCTATGGAAAGCTATAGACTCTGAAAAGTCATGGACACACACAATGCCGGCTTAAGCTTTTTGGAGGCCTTAAGCGAGATTAATTTTTGGGGCCTTGTTGATTAACATACATATTAAAGTAAACACAAAAATTAGAAAAAAAGTAGTTCCTCTTATATACTAAGCTGTTATGTGAAAAAAAAAAACGCAAAGAAGCAAAACTTTGTACCATTTTTAGGAGAAAGTATTTCATAGAATTAAGATATAATTACTAACTCGTTGTTGGGAATCAAAGTAAAAATCTTGGATTTTTCGATTTCTATGTAGTTAGTTTTTTTTTTTCCCCGTTTTTTCCTTGAACTTCATTTGTGTGATGTTTTTTTTTTCTAAAGGTCACTCATGAGCCATGAAGCTTATTTGCCTTTTTGTTTTCTTGGGCATATTTGTTACCCTTATATAGTAATAATAACATATGACATAAAAGTCTAAAATCTAAAACATTAAACCCAAAATATAAAAATGAAGACCTTTGTATTTTGGGGGCCTTAGGCCTAACCTATATATATAATAGAGCCGGCTCTTGACACACAGTATATACCAAGTCATGGTTTAATCAGATTTGAAGTCAAACTAATATAATTTTATAAGGCAGAAAGTCTTGCACTGATTGATAACAGAACGACAATTAACTAACTTTAGCTTTGTTAGAATATTAGCCAAATTGTAATTATTTTCATGTCAATGAACTAAGGCCGGTTATGGAGGTCATAATGTAGTCAGTTAGCATGCTTGAAAGCAAAATTAGCAATAATAGGAGTATAGGACTTGGAGACTCCAGGGAGCCTGCTACGCTCTAGCCCTATTAAGTCATGGGCTTGAACTAAGCCCAAAAATGGAAAGCTCATAACCCAAATCAATAAACCTACTCTTTTATAAATAAAAGACAAAGGCACCAAGCAAAGGGTATTCTTCTCTCTCCCTTCCTCATTCTCTAACTCACCCTTTAGCCTACATCGGCTAGTAGCGTCACATTTTGTGGCCACCAATTGAGAATCGCCACCGAATTAACAACAACAACATCTTCTCTTTTGCATCTTATAGATCTAGGATTAACACCAATGTAATTATGTGAATTTTTTATGTTTAAACAGGTTGCAAATAAGCATGTATTAGGTAGAGTTAGGTTGATCTTTGTTTATAATCCATTTATCATGCTTATAATTTTCCAAATGGGGTTACCGAAACCCCCTTTTTATATTGAACGTTGGCCTCCTTGTACAAGGTTCACTGCCCTAGGATGAAATATTCTCGTACCCTATTTTTGACCGGATTGGGTATTGTCCTAGAGTCGGATTATCTAAGAACACAATATTATGTGAGATAATTCCATTTTTTCAAATAAAAATAAAATACATGGAGGGATTATATGTTATCTAATATATAATTTTCTTTAAACCTACATTGTTTTTGTGTTTAGATTACACTAAAAAAGCTCACAGGTACCATCGTTCTTACTATCTTATACAACAATAACACCCTCAAACCATCACTAATCAACCACTAATCTCATCCACATTAAAAAAAAAATTATTAGATTGAAAAAAAAAACAAAACAAAATAAAACAATTCGTTACCATTACCATGAACCATCAACCACGGGCATCACCAATCGGGTCACGAGTCTCACACAATGGTATGAGCTCCTGGTACACTACCAGCAACTAGGGGTGAGCAAAAACCGAACCGGAAACCCAAAAACTGAAAAAACCCGACAAAACCGAATCGAAAAAACTGAAAACCGAACGAAATCCATTGGTTTGGTTTTTGTTTTCCAAAAACCGAACGAATCGGTTTGGTTTTCGGTTTCATATGCCAAAAAACCGATCAAAAACCGAATCGAACCAATACCATTATATTTTAATTTATTTTATATTTATATCATATTACATTTATATTTATTGCTTATAAATTGTAAATAGGTTAATATATTTAAACTTTTTGTCTTGTTAATATACAAATCTATATAAATTATATGTTTTAGATGAAAACGTATAATTAAATCACTTCGTTTTATAAAAGTTATATCAATTTTAACATCTAAAAAGTATAATTAGTTACTAAAAAGCATATCTTTATTTTAGTTTCTATATCAGTTTTTTTTGTTAATAATTGAAAATTAAATATATAACATCATAAACAAAAAAGTAAAAAAAAATTTTCTTAAAAAAACCGAAAAACCAAAAAAACCGAACCGAACAAAAACCGAATCCAACGTGATTTTCTAAAAACCGAATTGATCAGTTCGGAGATCGGTTTTAGCCAAAAATCGATCCAAACCGACCCATACTCACCCCTACCAGCAACCCACTTAACTTATTAACCCGAACTAGATTGTTATTTTTTTAGCCCAATTTGAACAGACATTTTTTTTTATTGATCAATGTCGACCCTACCCAAACCCAAACCCACTATGATAATTAAAACTATCCCCATACATGGCCCTAGA